>NC_042998.1:19978492-20005992 GCF_006345805.1 Octopus sinensis
GCTAAGCATTTCGCCCGGCGTGCTAACGTTTCTGCCAGCTCGCCGCCTTTTTAGTGCTATATATTGCGGGACGAACTACCTCGCAGATGCTCCCTAATTTGGATTGCCTACTATTGATAGCCGAAATACAGAACAGCCAACAGTCCATTCTGACATATTCTTATGTATAGTCGAGTGTTGCTGTTGTTTGTTCCTTCTCGAGCCAAGCCTAGCTCATAGGGCCGGTTTCCCGGTTTCCTTGGAGTATAGGTTCCCCACCTGGTCCGTCGCAGGTGACCTGCAAGATGCAGGAGAAAGTTGTGGTGAAAGAGTCAGTAGAAGTTTCCCATTACCTTCTGCCGGAGCCGCGTTGAGCTTAGGAGTTTCGCTCATAAACACGCACATCGTCCGGTCTGAGATTCGAACCCGCGATCCCTAGATCGCAAGTCTGCTGCTCTAACCACTGGGCCATGTGTCTCCACATCTATTGTCGTGTAATGGTATGTAATTTAGAGCTAGAAATAAGCGTGTATGTTGCGCATATTCATGAATGTTGTTTTGATCAGCAACAGCTGATTCAATCTGTCCTCCTGGAAAAACCATCGGTTCTTTTCGGTTTGAACGGCAGTTTTTAACATAATCTCTAGGTAACTAAAAAATTTTAAACTTCGTATACTGGTAGAATGTGTTTATAAAACATCTTTTTCTCTTGGCTTTATTGAGAAAATTCTATAGTTTGTAAGATATTTGTTGTTTTTTTTCTTCAATTTCTGCAATTTCAACCAATCAGTGACGTCTATTGAGTTAAAAAGCATTCTGTGCCGTATGAATATGTCCCTCGTTTAAGAAACAGATTGGGTTTATTTACATTTGTGAAGAAAAAAAGATACCCTTCCCCCACCCCTAACCCTAAACCTAAAAGAGATTGAAATGCAATAGATCGATTCTAGGGTCATAATTATGGGTTACAATTTTATATGACACCGCTAGAAAAAACTGCCGTGCAAACCGAAAAGATCCAATAACTCTTACTAAATATAAAGGCGTCTTATCATATGTGAGGAGATTCATAACGCTTCCAGGTAATGCCCCAGAACTTGTAGTTTAACTAATGGTTCTACTCTTGTGTTGGCTGTACAGAACAACATCAACAATGATTAAACAAACCGTTGATCAGTGACACTCGAGCCATGGCCATCCAGTCATATTCGTATGCGCTGAGAAACCAGTATCACTTTATCCAGCGAGTTCTTTTACTTTTAAGACGGCAAGGTGCGACTAGATAAATCCACCACCACCACCACCATTTACTCTTAATGTTCGAATGGATTGTGAAGGTCAGCAAGGCAGAAGAATATATTTAATAATATATAATTCAAGATTGTATGGATTCAAAATACATAGTAGAATATATCATTGTGAGGAAAGAAATAGAAAAAAAAAAGAACAGACAGAATGGATTCTGCTGCTGAGAGAAAAATCAATATTTACCAAAAGACACTAATTTCTCATACATTTCTTTTTGAATGTAAGTTAGAATTATCGATTTTTATATTACAAAAATTTGAATCATAAATTTTGCTTGTAGTCGTGGCAGAAGGAGGAGGAAGAGGGAGTAGAATGTGGGCGAGGATTTGTGGAAGATTGGAAGAATTTTTTTTTTGCCGTATTTTGCAGTGGGGTGGGGGCAAAACCAAATTCTTGAGCTATTGTAATTCATTGCGTTCAAGTTTTTTTTTTTTTGTGGCTTTTCTGATTGAATTATAGTTTCGCAATATAAAAAATGCGATCCCGAGTTTCGGAATATAGAAAGAGCTGAATTAAGTAAGCTCTACCATTATTATATTAATATTATGGATATTAGAGGAGGCGAGCTGGCAAAAAACGTTTAGCTGTATTTCGTCTGTCTTTACGTTCTAAGTTCAAATTCCGCCGACGTCGACTATGACTTTCATCCTTTCGGGGTCGATTAAATAAGTACCAGTTACGCACTGGGGTCGATATAATCGACTTAATCTGTTTGTCTGTACCCTCTGTGTGAAGCTCCTTGTGGGCAGTAACGAAAAAAAAAAATTTTAGCTGTACTTCGTCTGTCTTTACGTTCTGAGTTAAAATTCAACCGTGGTCGACTTTGCCTTTCATCCTTTCGGGGTCGATTAAATAAGTACCATTTACGCACTGGGGTCTATTCTAATCGACTGAATCAGTTTGTCCTTGTTTGTTCCCTGAGTATAGCCCCCTGTGGGCAATAAAGAAATAAGAAACGTTAGTACGCCGGGCGGAATGCGTAGTTGTATTTCGCCTAACGTTACTTTCTGAGTTCAAATTCCGCCGAGGTAGACTTTGCCTTTCATCCTTTTGGGGTCGATAAATTAAGGACCAGTTACGCACTGGGGTCGATGTAATCGACTTAATCCCTTTGTCTGTCCTTGTTTGTCCCCTCTGTGTTTAGCCCCTTGTGGGTAGTAAAGAAATAGGTATTTTGCCTGTCTCTTTTATTTCTTACGCGTCGCACATGTGTTCATGGTGAAAATTGCTGTTTCTTGGTGTTAATATTGCTAATACCTTCTGTTTCTAATATTTGCTGTTTCGTGTTAAATTGTTGAATTTCTTAACTTCTGGAGTCTTAATTTGAAAACACTAAGTGCTTGTAGAAAGCACGCGTTGCTCCTTACCCCGTAGTGGGGAAGAATGTCGTCTAGCGAGGAGCCTACCGTTGGAACAGAAATGTTTGTTTCTCTTGTTGCAAGAAAGAATTACATCTTGTCTGGTGAGGAGCCAGATACGAACAAAGAAATAATGGATTCCCCCGTTGCAAAAAAGAATGACAAAATGTATGAGGTATTTGGTGATTCTTTATTACCCACTAGGGGCGACACAGAGGGGGACACCAAAAGACATGGGGACATAGAACATTATAATTAAAATTTATGAAAAATGAATTGTTAAGTGAAAGAAAATGATATTATGAAAGCGATACTAACGGCCCCGTCCGTTAGCATCACTTACCTGTCCTTTGTTTTTCATCGTCACTTGAATGTTCTTTGCCAATACGAATAAATTCCATATCCATTCTTACTCCGAAATACTCATCCATATTTTCCACGAATTCATCGCTCATTCTTATATCTTTCACCTCCCAATTCTCCCTTTCACACCTCACCATAAACTCATCTATGTTCTTCTTTTCAATCACAGCATACCTAGTCTCACCAACTTCATACCATTTATACTCTTCCATTAGACTTTTAACTTCTTTCTGTTCAGTCATAGTACAAATGTACGGCCTGATATCGAATTCAATCTCTTGTGTGTGTGTATTATTTTTTTCTTTTGTTTTCTTGTTGGGGGGGAGCGGGTGGGTTCACTGTCTGCATGGATAGGGTGGGACTCAGAGGGTGTGGGTGGTTTTGGGGTGGATTGGTGTTCCATATTATTTTCTTTTCCACGTATTCTTCTCTTCCTCTTATTTCCAGCTTCCTTCCATTTCTGTGTATTCTCTTCCTCTTCTACTGTCTCCTTCTCCTCTGGTTTCTGCTTCTCTCTCTCTGGTTCGGAATCCATTTCTTTCCCTGGGGGAGGGCAGTGTATGAGGTATTTGGAGATGTGTGTGAAAGCACGTCAGAACTTTCACGAGAAGAATTCCCGAGTTTGCAAAAAAACACAAGTATTGTGTCTAAAAGAATAATTGATCCAAACTGAACAACCAAAAAAAGAAAAAAAAAACGTTTTGCGTTTGCAGCTGGGGGCGGAACCCGGCTACTTTCGACGAATAAGTGTGATTTTTTTTAGAGAGATGAGACCATGTTTGTAGGGCTTCTAAATTTCAAACAAAATAATGGATCTGAAAAAAAAAAAAAAACAAAGTATCAATTTTCATACATCAAAGAACTTAAAGAACAAATTTGAGAAAAAGATTATAGTTAAATAAATTATAAGTATTTTAAAATACAGAGTTACTTTTCAATTACCCGGCATATGGGGCGACATGCATGTGTTTTGCAACCGGTTTCCTCACAATCATCAATGCATTGATCGGTGTGAGTTGGTATTCTGTTGCTTAGAATTTGTTGTCCTGTGATTTTATACTTAAAGACCTCATACGAGTAATTCTAAACATCTCACGGCTTTCATCCTCAAATTAAGACGCCCAACATCACTATTTTTATGCAACATTCCATTTCATATTAAAATCACCATTATAGGTTATCAATGTCCCATATAGTGCAGATTAAAACTTAAATATTGAATTCTTAATGGCAAAGGAAATTTTGGTTTCTGTTTCCTTTTAAGTTTGGTTGCTATAATCTTTGGCTAACCAATTTCTGTGGACAGCATTACTGTTTGATGTTTTTTCCATGAATACTATCATATATCACTGATTATGTTGCACAAGGTAGATTGATACACCGTTGTTGGAAATGTGCGCGTACTGCTTGACTATAAATCTTTATAGAAAATATCAACTGAAGAACTAGCGTACATGGTAATGAATATAGGAGTAGCGAGCGCGCGTGTATGTGTGTGTGTGGTTTTTACTAATCAGCTGATCTTTTTCTTCCAAACAGGAATCTGTAGTAGGGATCTTTAGTTTTGAATGCGAAACTCACTTACAACGAACCCAAGTTAGCAGTAGCCTCGTGAAATGACATATAGACAAAATACTGAATTAGGAAGTATTCGGTTTTAGGATATCTTTTTCAATAAATATTATAAAACTAAATATCTTACATTCATATCCAAATACGGGGAAGCGTACGAAATCGTGGAAAATAAGTAGAAATAGTGAAATACGGAGAGTTATATTTTGTTTATCTCACATTCAGGAAAGTTGGCGCTGTCCATTATTCTCTATAGGGCTTTCCAGAATAAAAGTAGGCAGGAGAATCCTTGAACAGAAAAAGAATGGAGCCGGAAATAGGAAATGAATGGGTCAAGTGGAGGTGTTAAACGTTGTACTACTACCATACGGACCTTGTAACATTTTTCCTACTTAACTTTGTGAGGGCCTAACTTCTCATAGTTAATACAGTTCTATATTTAGTAGATGAGGAATTATGTATATTATGTATATTTGACGGATATTTGTTCCCATCTTGTTTATTGTTAACACAACGTTTCGGTTGATATACCCTCCAGCCTTCATCAGGTGTCTTGGGGAAATTTCGAACCTGGGTTCTCATTCTTAGGGTATTTTTCGATGCTATGATTATTATTATTATTATTATTATTGTTATTATTATTATTGCTGTTGTATTCAGGTCACTGCTTGGAATTTAACTCAGATTATTGGGGTTGGTAGCCCGCGCTCTTAACCACAACGCCATATGCCCGTGGGCAAATTTATCTCCGGCCACGATTTACGATCATTTTTTACTTTTCATTTGAAAAGGAAGGTGTGGCTGGAGAAGTGGTGTCTGTCGGAGAGTATGTTCAAAAAGAGATGGAATCATGTTGCACGAGTGTTGTGTGTGCAAAGAACCGTATGAATAAGCTATAAAAGAATAACAAAAAAGGTACCAGGGATCGGGGCTTGTGGGGTCGGAGCGTGGCCTGATAATCGCTACATTTGTGTTGTCTCTGTATTGTTAATTCCATTCGATTTTTTATGTTTTATATAATTTTTATATTCATATTTTATGTAAAACCATAAAGTATTAGTGATCGCAATCAGTTGATTTCTGTGTTTGGCCCCCTGTGGGCAATAAAGAAATTGATATTTCGTCTGTCTTTACGTTCTAAGTTCAAATTCCGCCGAAGTGACATTGCCTTTCATCCTTTCGGTGTCGATAAATTAAGTATCAGTTGCGTACTGAGGTCGATCTAATCGACTGGTCGCCTCCTCCTAAATTTCGGGCCTTGTGCATAGAGTAGAAAATAATTAATATTGACCTTAATTGCTCTGCAGTACTCATCACTCACACGCCTTCCTCTTTTCGTTATGGCTACAGATTCTCGACGTAATCTTCCCCTCCTGCCTTGTGTATTATCCTACCTTTTCCTGAGTTTACGCATAACGCTGATTACATCCCGAATGCAGAAAAGAAATTAACAATAGAATGTGCCATTATGGACTTTACGAACTGAAACCGCCGGAAGGCTAAGTAAAATAAGACTATTCCATAACAGCATCATGTGTATGAGTATGTGTGAGCAATTATGTATGGACATATGCTTACCACTGATTTTCTATATTGACGGAATGACTTCAAAAATTATTTCAGGGTTGTAACCCTTGGTATTTTGTGCATACGATGTCTAAAGAGCTTGAAATAAATTCATCAGTAAGCAGTAGCGCTCTGAAATGATGGTGCTTTTGACGCCTATTACCCCATGCGAGAATGTTCTAGCTAGGGTCTGCAGCTGTTTTAAGGCCGCAGTGGAAACTGAGGGCAGTTAATCTTAATAAGCTTACGTTACACTTAAATCTAGTAAATCATTTTTGATCTATTTATTTTGGAATGGGATATTGTATCTTCTCTTTCTTTAATGCAAACTCTCGAATTTAGCGCGAACGCCCTGTATATATTTATATATATTATATATATATATATATATATATATATATATATATATATATTATATATATATATTATATATATTATATATATATATATATATATATATATATATATATATATATATATATATATATATATATATTGTGAAATAGAAAGATGAATAATCTTGTTGCAGATTAATCAAAAGTTTAACCGATACTTTGGTAGCAAAAATCACAGCAGAAGACAGCACGGTTGGAGGTACAACCATATGGTGTTGTAACCGTGCGTTGGTGCGGATAATTGAATTTTAATATTATTAGTGAATTGAAGAAATGGAGTTGAACGAAGATTGAACAGAAATCGTTTTATTGCATTCTACACGTTTTATTGCATTCTGCCTTTCGAAACACGTGTAGAATGCAATAAAACGATTTCTGTTCAATCTTCGTTCAACTCCATTTCTTCAATTCACTAATAATATATATATATATATATATATTATATATATATATATATATATATACAGATACATATGTACAAATAAATTCTCACATATATATAAGCATGTACATATACACACATACGCAAAAAACTGAGAAACACATACACACACGTGTCTGTAATGGTGGGTGTAATTATAATTTGAGAAGATGGAATGAAAACCTTTTAACTCAAATCACTGCTATTGCTTCTGTGCATTAGCTTCGATGTTAATTGCTGAGAGTTTCACATAATATTCATTTTATTTTATGAATATGATCCAGTAATAGATGTAAACCTACACGTCATCAGGACGTTGACTTTGAGAGTATACAGATGTGCATGCGTGCGAGTGAGTGTGTGTCACGTACTTGGGTGCGTGTGTATGTGTGTGTGTGTGTGTGTCGTCTACGAAATCTTCAAGGTGTTGATGTGAAAACGTTCAAAAGGCACCTGGACAAAATCCCAGATAAGCCCACATCTCCGCAAGAGGCACGAAGAAGGGCCTCTTTGTCCAACTCGCTCCTTCACCAAGAACTGCTCCGAAATGGGATCACAAAACACTGAAATGCAGTGCTCCAGCATGCCCCCAGCCTCTGGCTGAAACCAGTCAAGGAATAAAAGAGTGAAAAAAAGAATATATATATATATACATATATATATATATATATTATATATATATATATATATATATATATATATATATATATATATATATATATAATATATATATATATGTATATATATCCGAGGGGTGCTGAAAAGTTTCGGGCTCTGTGTAAAAGAAAATATAGAAGGGTCAGTTATTTGTGATTTTATACAATATATTTCCCTATCAAACTCACACACCGGTCCTTCAGATTCTCTAAGCCTTGTAAAAGAACTCGGGAGGGCGGACCTCATAGCAGGTCTATCGCGACATACGACACCCATAAAGCCATGAACTTTTTAGCACCCCCTCAAATGCGTATACAATATATATATATAAACACAAGCACACATACCCGCACAGACTCCGTATGTGCGCGTATATGTGTAAGATTGTATATCACAATGTGTCTGTGTTTCTAGGCATATGTTAATAGTATATATATATATACATCAGACTCGTATACATCTATGTGTTAGGGCTTCAGAATTTTGTTTCTAAAATGTCTATTGAAAACCTCTGTGTGTGAATGTGTGTATGTATGTATGCGTCTTCGTCTGTGTGAACACGTGCCTGTAAAAAGAGAAAATACATGAGTATCATTTGTGTCTTTGAGTCATTATAATTGTGTATATGTTCCTATATACATTTCTGTGTGTGTGGAAGATAACACAAGTTTATGTACACGTGTGTATGTGATGTGAGGAGCATTTCGTGTATTAGATTGCGGTTTGCACGTGTTCGTCTTGTGTGGGTAAGAAAGGTGGACAATTTTTATTGTATGTCTGAATGCACACATTTCTGTGTATGCATATATGCTGGCTATGCATATACATCGGCTATTGAACGTGTGAATACGACTGCACGTGTCTGTTTACGAACGTATGCGTATATGTGTAAAGACACGTCCGTTTTATAATAATTAATGTGTGCTCGGCTTGCAGTAGAACCGCCTTATATGTATACATACGTCTTCGTTTATCTCTATAAGTGTATGTAAATGTGAACAAATATTGCAGCAGCTGGGGTATGATATACGTGAGTTGATGTGTGAGTACCTGTCCAGCTCAACTTTGCTGTCTGTGTGTGCGTGTATCTATACAATAATATTTGCAAGCAAGCACTGATATATGCATATATATATATATATATATTATATATATATATATATATATATATATATAACAATGCATGCATATAAATATATGCACGTTGCATTGTTTTGCTACTTGTTTTCTTTGTAATCACGTGCATATATACTTCTCAGCAGCAGCTACCCGGCCTTGTCCGGGTTTATAAATAGCTAATCACGTGAATTCACAATAGCTATAAATTATCTTAGAGATGCGGCGAAAATTTCCAGTTATCTGGGAATGTTGATTCAAATCAAAAATGTTACATGTAGATAAGATTTCAAACCGAGCATCTTAAAATACCAAAATTTTTACAACGGCGCACGAGAAGTGTTTTTGGATTTTGGGGTTTTTTTTTTCTAATTCAGTAATAATATGCTTAATTGATGTCATTATTATTTTTCTAGCGCTTCCTACAGTGCTTGAAAAGTACATTTTCAGGATAATGACTGTATCAGGAAAAGTAACCTAACTGCTCATATGATGGTATGACGAATTCCTACGGTCTTCATGGGGCAATTCGGTTTATACTTTCTAGCAAAAATACATGCACTTTCATATATTATGATAGTTGATTGCCGTGCATGTAACTTGGTTCAGTTATTTCTTTCCCTCGTATTTACGGTAAATGTTATTATTTTATGCATGTTTGTGTCTAGGTGTGTGTATGGGTTTTACGGATGTTTGTTTATTGCTGAATTACCTACAAGTGTAAGCTGGGCTTTAAATGGACATTCTCCACGGGTATAAAAAGGAAAGTATTCGGTTTCTGTAGAAAGTTGAGTATACTAGCGGCATTATTCTCCACGTAATTCTTCTATTATTGTCCACAGTTTGAACTGTTGCATCTACGGCTGAAGCTTGTATCGTCAAAGTGTAATGCATGGTAAATCTGTGTGTGTGTCTGTACACATACCTACATGCATAATGTACTGTTCCGTGCTAGAAAATTGAGCAAAAAAGTACTCTATTTGGTGAGAGAAAAATATTATTTATTTAAAGAATGTAATACAGTCTTAAAGTGCAAGTAATAGTTTCATATCTCAAACACATCGTCAGGCACAGGTCACATATCATAACGAACTACAAAATATTGAATAAGAGAAGATACGCGAAATAAACCTGAGAAGGAAGCATATAGAAAATGCAGACGGTTAAAAAAAACGAAAATCGAAAACACAAAAACTAATATTTAAAAAGTAAAAAGGCAAAAGAGTTAACTTCCTGTGGAAAGATATAAACAAGTTAATCAGGAATAGGCATAATTTTCCAATTCTTCAAAATATATTTATTCTTACGCTTGGCTTGCAATTGCTGAAAATTTCAGACTTAGATTTCAGTGGAGTGATTTGAATTTTAGATCTGAACATGATCTGCATTCTTTCAGCTAAACAAAGCCTACATTTATTCGATCCATTAACGTAAAGTATAGTGTGACACAACTTTTCGTCCAATGTCACTTTGTCCGATGTCACTTTGTCCAACGTCACTTCGTTCACGTCTTTAGGTCCGACCCCTTTTTCTCCAATAATTTTTTTTTTTTTGTCCAACGACTTTTTATCCAATTTTAAATAAACCTTTTAGTAGACAAGGTGAACACCAAAATCAAGTAATCATTGAGAATTTTATTGATAGGATTTTTCGTTAGACAAAAAGATCATCGGACCAAAAGACGTGGACGAAAATATGTTTCACGAAATGACGTCGGACGAATAGACATAGCACCAATGTAAGGATTTCTTAAATATTCTCCACTAAATCCGACGTGGTGTTTTAAAATTCTGCTTCACATAATCCAGTATTGGTCATCTGTTGTATTATTATTTATTTGTTGTATTATTGCAGTAACGTCTGCCTTATATATGATATAGTTTATATATTATGTATTATCATGAAGGTTACATGCTTAACTCCATATGATATCGTTCTTGGACAGTTTCACTATGCATCCTTCGAAACTTCTGTCTTGTAGAAATAGGTGTCAAATGTCAGGAACAGGTAATCCTTATATATATATAGAGAGGGAGTTAAAAGACGAAAAGAGGGAAGTTAATAAATGTTTATTATTAACAGCATATTGGTCATCTTCACTTACAGCTGTTTCAGTTAATACTAAATAAACATTAAATTTACATTAATGTGATATGTACTCACTTTTCACTTCACTATGTACCTGTCATATTTTCTCGCCCCTCCTTAATTCTTCTGTTTATCTGCTTCTACAACACTCTCTTCTCTTTCCCCTCCTTAATTCTTTTGTTACTCTTTTTCTCTCTCTTCTCTTCTCACGTGACCGACAGGCCAGACTGCTAACTCTCATTTTGCGTCTGACTGTGGTCACTGCCACAACGATATTATTCCCTGTGTTTTTGAAAGTTTCGTATCTCGGACGAATTGGCTTCATTTCCACACACGCCAGCTGAATCCAATTCATCCCCATTCGAAAGACACCTGTTGTTATGTCCTGTTATTATTATTATTATTATCATTATTATTGTAATTTATATATATATATTCGTGTAACATCGTCAGATTTTCCGTATACATTCGATGCTTTCTTCCAAGGAATCTAATGCTCGTAGCTTAGTTTTTTCTTGGGGCTGGTCAGATACGAGTAATCTCAAGATTAATCAGTCGAAATTGCGAGGATGATCCGATTCTTGACTGAGGATAGAAAGCTTCGAATGACTCGTCCTTGTTATTTTTGTATTGTCTATCTGGATGTTTTGTTGTCCCTTCTTGTATCACCTAGTTGTGCGGATGTTTTGCGTTCTTGTCCCAACTTGTGTTATATATATATATATATATATATATATATATATATATATATATATATATATATATATATATATACCCTCTCTCCTCTGCCACTAGCTGGCACATACAGGTGCTTACACTTACCAAGTATTCACCCTAAATTTGCAGTAGCTATATATATATATAATATATATATATAATATATATATATATATATACATACACATACATTTATATACATATATATTTATATACATATATATATATTTTTTTATTATTATTATTATTATCATTATTATTATTATAAAAATAATATTTATCTCTTACCAGATGGAGTACTTTTTTGTTCACTGATTATATTTCACAAAAAAGTCTTTGGGCTTCGCAGAGTATAATTTTAACTAATCTAGATTATGGGTACGATATACACCATTAACGTTTTGAACCCTCTGGAAAACATCCGTCTAGAAATACATTCATATACAGATTTTTTTTAGAATGATTTTTATGGATAGCTCAAAACACAACTTCATCTTTGTTCTTTCAAAAAACTGCAAAGTAAAACTGCGAAAATATCTGTGATACCTAAAGTTTTATGATATTTCTCTTAAATGTGATATCTCGTAAATTTATCGCTATAAGTATATCAGAAAGGAAGTAGGTCGACGTTTATTTTATTCAGTTTGACAACAATCACGGATGAGCTGTTCTCCTCTCCATATATACGTATATACTAGTGAGAGAAAGAGAGAGGCATGAAGAGATTTAATCACTTTACAGGATTCTGGCAAGGCTCTATGTATTCATATAATACTACATTGATAGTAGTACACAATACCTAGAATATTTATGAAATACATCGAGAAATTCATTCCTAAGAAGGATCCAAAATTGAATTCTCGATAAGCTAGTAATTTTTGCTTTATATAATGTTCGAAATCTGCGTGAAATATATATTCTCTATATAATGCAGTACAGGGAATACTGTAGAATGCGCATGTGTGTATGCCTTTGTGCATGTTTTGTACATATCCAGGTTACCAACAGTTTCATACAGCAGTGGGTCGGAATATCTGACAATTATCAGATCTTTTGAATAGGGGAATGCATTAGTGAGTAACGCTTCAGATATTAATCTTGTCTTAGATAAGGAAGTCCGGGAAATATTTCTTCCAAATTGGAGAAGCACTGTATGGGTTAGGTAACTTTGGGAATCAAAATAATGCAAGCTAATTTTCGTAAAATTTAAGATTGCTTCATTTAAGATTCACGCTCTATTGTTCATAAAATACATTTCTATTTAACCAAAATCCCGTGAAAACATTGAATATGGAAGTTATGCTACCTACTATGGTGCAAGCTGAATTTATGCCTTTTTTTACATAGCATTTTTTAAAACTTGTGCTATCACTTGGAGAAAGAATTTGGCTACATCGGTAGTCGGCTGTGCAGAACGATGAACAAAAAGTGAAACTGTTCATTTGTCTGATCACTAAATTTTTTCTTGGGTGGAGATGCAAAAAGGGTCTTCATTCTAACCCTACTGTTATATAATATTTGCAATTATTTGTAAATATATATATATGATGGTGTGTGTGTGTGTGTGTGTGTGTGTGTGTGTGTGTGTGTGTGTGTATAGCTGAAACTTATAGAAAAACAAAAGACGAGGACAGGTGTATGAAAAACAAGCAAACGTATTAGTTCGACGCTCGAGTAAAATGAGAAAGTCTTTTACTTTCGACCCTACGCTCGTCAACAGAAAGGTATGAGAGACAATAAACAGAATGAAAATGAGAAGAAATTACACACACACACACACACACTCACACATATATATATATATATAGAGAGAGAGAGGAGAGAGAGAGAGAGAGACAGACAGACAGACAGACAGACAGAGTGTGTCAAGTAGACAGATAAATTGACAATATTCAATTTTGTGTGTATTTATTTCATGTGGTTGATAGTCTACTCGTATGTATTACTGTAGGTGTATTAGCGATTATACATATATACAGCTAAAAATATTTCATTACTACCCACAAGGGGCTAAATACAGAGGGGACAAACAAGGATAGACAAACGAGTTAAGTCGCTTACATCGACCCCAGTGCGTAACTGGTACTTAATTTATCGATGCCGAAAGGATGAAAGGCAAAGTCGACCTCGGCGGAATTCGAACTCAGAACGTAACAGCAGACGAAATCCGGCTACGCATTTCGCCCAGCGTGCTAACGTTTCTGCCAGCTCGCCGCCTTTACAACTAAATAGTTTACATTTACATTAATCTTTGGAAGAGATGTCTTCTCTCTGAGCTAGTAAGCACCAGCGCGTGCACACACACACATATATATATATATATAATATATTGGTTTTCGTTATATGTATACGAGAGTTATTAAAAAGTAACTTATGTACATAATGTACTTGCAATTATCCATATGTAAGCTTGTGGGACTTATACTCGTCTTTATATCTACGCAGAAAACAGAGACACTAACCAAAAAGGTGCAGACAGAATGTCGCACACACAAACATATATGATGGCATTCGTTTGGGACCTGATGAACTCGCGCATTACTGCTTGTCATTGTCTGCAATTGTTGAACTTCCAATAGGTGCACGAAATGTCTGAATGCATACATGCATGTAAGTGCGTGCACGCATGTGTAATCACGCATGCGTGGGCAGTGTGTACATTGTGAGCTTATAAGAAAGGTGTGCGTGCATGCATGCATGCGAGTAAATATTTGTGCAGGGCATATTATATGCGAGTGAGTGTCAGTGACTTTGTGATAGATGGAGGAAGTACACAGACAGCGATATGCGCAGATATGCATGTTGATATACATATTAGATGTTACGTGCTTGTTCCTTTGTGCATGTGGCATGTGCGTGCATTATCAACTGCAACGCTGCTGCGCCTTAATAAAGAAGTGCTTGCGGTGCACATTACACAAGTACAATATATATATATATATATATATATATAGATAGATAGATAGATAGATAGATAGATAGATAGATAGATAGATAGATAGATATACACGTCGCTTGAGGTTCATATCATTCATTCTCAAGCACGAAAACTCTTATATAATCTTCCAAACGTGTATGTAAATTTATGTGCGAGCATGTGAATGCATAGGCACCTAAGCGAGTGAATAATTACATACATACACGTATATATATATATATATATCATCGTGACCAATCAGGCGATCAGATGTTGCTACACATCGCTGGTCACAATGCGCATTGTTTTAGCCTTCAACTGACGCCACCACGCTGGCTAAGCAAGCAGGCCCTATATATATATATGCACAAACACACACACACACATATATATATATGCACACACACACACATATATATATGCACACACACACACACACACACACACATATATATATATATATATATATATATACATACACACACACACACATACATATATATATATTCATATACTTATTTATTTATATATTTCTGTCAATGTCCATTTGTATGCACTTGCGGATTCCTGCACCCGTTCCCGTGTGTATGTGTATATGCATTTACTTAAACATACATGTGTGTGTGTGTGTGTGTGTGTGCGTGTGCGCAAGTCTGTGTGTTCACTATTTGTTCATCTGTGTGTATACAAGCTTCTTCCAACCAGGGTCATTCACGGAGAAATTAGTGCAAGAAGTTGTTATTTAAAATGCAAAGCAGACTCGAGTTAGCGATAAAACCAGACTGCAGCTACTGCTGCTGCTGCCTCTGCTGCTACCTCTGCTGCCGCAGCTATTGCGGTTGCTCTTGTTGCTGCAAATTTCGAGTTTGCTGCAGCTGCTGTCAGTGCTGCAAATATTCGTGTTGCTATTGATGCCGAAGTTGCAGCTGCTTTTGCTGCAGTGTTTCTCATTACCACTGTTTGATACTACTGTTCTGTCTGCTGTCCCCCTTTACTTCTACTACTACTACTACTACTACAACTACTACTAATAATGATAATAATGATAATAAATAATAATAATAATAATGATAATAAATAATAATGATAATAATGATAATAAATAATAATAATAATAATGATAATAAATAATAATGATAATAAATACTAAGAAGAATGATAATAATATTAATGATAATGAATACTAATAAGAAGAATGATAATAAATAATAATGATAATAATACTAATGATAATAATAATAATGATAATAAATAATAATAATAATAATAATAATAATGATAATAAATGATGATAAATAATAATGATAATAATATTAATGATAATAATAATAATGATAATAATAATAACGATAATAATAACAATAATAATAATAATAATAATACCGTCACCACGAAAGCTGCTTGATAAACATTATGATGATCATTATGATGATGGTGGGGTGGTGGAAGAGGATATTACAAAAATTTGGGCCTGATAAAGGATGTGAAATATAAAAGAAAATTACAGCGTATTTCTGATGGAGTCTGTCCTGCACTTACGTAACATTGACTGTGAAGTGTTTATTTTTTCTTCTTTTCTTGAGGGTATGATTGATGCAGGATGAATAAAAAAAATAGAAAGCTATGGTCTTGGTGTAGTAGTAGCAGCAGTAGTAGTAGTAGTAGTAGTAGTAGTAGTAGTAGTAGTAGTAGTAGTAGAGAAATAGTTGTAGCAAAGTCATTGAGAAGAGGGGGGATCAGAAAGAAAATAAAATGTAAGGAAAGCAAGGAACAAGAATTGTCGGCGAAAGAAAAAGACGAAAGTGAAAAAGAAAATAAAGGACGATAATTGTCGGAGAAAGAAACAGAGTGAAAGAGAGAAATGGAGAACGAAACAAAGTGAAAGGGAGAAAGAAAAAGATGTGAAGTGAGAAAGAAGGTAAAGAACGATATTGGCAAAGAAAAACGAAAGTGACCAGAAAGAAAGAAACCAAAATAGAAAGAAGAAAGAAAGAGACAAACAAAAGAGTGAGAAAGAGACAGAGAAAAAGAAAGAACGAAAGAAAATGAAAGGAAAGAGGGAAAGAAGGGCACAAAGATAGAAAAAGAAAGAATGAATGAAAAGAAAAAAGGGAATAAGAAACGCGAAGCGTCTAAGAGGATACGAAGCAGGCAGAATGAAAAATGAATGAAAGACTTTGAATAACAGAAAGACATAGAGAAAAAGGTAGTGGAAATGAAAGTATAAACGAAAGAAGATAGAATGTTGTAACTGGATTTCATTCTGCATCGTATGAATGATTTAGTGGAAAAGAATGAAAGAAATAAGAGAAGCAAAAATGTTTGAAACGACATGAGTATTGAGTAAAGAAAAGAAGACGAAGTTGTAGTAGTAGTAGTAGTAGTAGTAGTAGTAGTAGATGAGCAAGTTGAATAGAACGATTAAAAACAATACATAGGCAAAAAGAGCAAACGAACAAAAAGATACGAAGAACAGAAGGAGGTGTTTGAAGAAACAGGAAAGAGTGTAGAAGTGCTTAACAATATGTTCGAAACTGATTCTATAATCTAAGCTTTTTTTTTTTTCATATACCATACTGCTTTCTACATATGCATACATGCAAGCATATATATATATATATATATATAATATATATATATATATATATATATATAATATGCACAAACATGTACATATACGCTTATATACATACATGCTCACGTACAAACATATATATATATATATGTGTGTGTGTGTGTATATATATACATGTGTGTATATATATGTATGTATATGTATGTCGACTTTGCCTTTCATCCTTTCGGGGTCGATAAATTAAGTACCAGTTTCGCACTGGGGTCGATGTAATCGACTTAATCCCTTTGTCTGTCCTTGTTTGTCCCCTCTATGTTTAGCCCCTTGTGGGTAGTAAAGAAATATATATATATATATATATATATACATGTGTGTGTGTATATATGTATATGTATATATATACATATGTGTGTGTATATATGTATATGTATATATATACATATATATATATATATATATATATATATATATATTATATATATATATATATACGCATACAAGCATTCATAGACACATACAACATACGTGCACGCATATACAAACACACACGCACGTGCATTTGTGTGTGTGTGCGTTTGACATACGTATACATACATACATATAAATATATACGTATGCAAGCATTCATGATGCTTTTATACACTCACATATAAACACACACATAGACAATATATGTATGTGTGTTTGATATATATATATGTATGTATACATGTAGATACACATATACATATATATGGGTATATAAATATGTGTATACATGTATGTATACATGTACATGCATGAAAGCACATAGTGCACATATTCAAACACTTACATACATGTACCTCTATACTCGATATGATAACCTAAGAAATATATCCAACTAAGTAGTAAAGTTAACAAACCAATGTTCTCTCCTCCTCTGCCTAACGGCTATAAACGTGATTTCCACATCTATAAGAGCACTAATTCTGTCGCTGCCAAAACGCGTTAGAAACATACAATCTAACGCTGAATGGGAATTTGTAAATCTATTACAATGCACCCAGGTGATAATTACAAACTTAACCAACTCAATTTAACTGTAATACAAAAACAAAAAAGAATATCTTGGAAATGAATTACAAAATCAATAACTACTGAAGTGAATCAACAGGTCAATCAATAATTAAATAACACCTATGTAGAATAATATAAGAAAATATAATTAAGATAAATTAAACTAATCAACAAAGATACACTATAACTACAAACATTGCTGTATATCACAAATATATTCAGAAACGAATAGTTATGGCCAACGAATAAAATGCACTAAGGACCTATGAATATACAACGTTTCAATGACACATCCATTCAAAATCAGATATGTCTATTAAGCAACAACCTATTGGGACAAATCGAAACTAAAACAGCGTTAATAACTTATAGTCAAGACTATTGAAAATGTTGCAAGACGCAACGAAAATTTTAGGCAAATATAAGGAATAAATATAAGGAATAAGTGGAAATTTTACTGGTGAGTGTGTTAAATTATAAGGCACAGAAAGAAAATGACTCCCCCCGGGCACAACAGTAATTATAACTTGAAATCGAATTACTAACATAGCTTAATAATTCCAGCAAAATGAACATTTCTGATTACTGGGAACTGTTCTGACTATTTATCTCTTTCAGGCACTTTGGCCAAAACAATCGGAGTCCAATTATTCTAAGTTATTGTGATCCGTTTACAAGAATTCGAAAAAGAAAAGCGCCAGGAGTCTTCATCACCAGGTTCGAAATTGTTCATCGCAGTTTTTTACCAATGCCAGAGCAAATATTTCAGCTTCAGATAACCTATAACCTTACTTAATGACATCATTCAGATATAATGAATTTCACAACTCAGAACTAATTAGTTCTTAATATAAATTGTTAGGCAGTAGCATACCATGAAACACGTCCCAATGTGATACTTTCAAAAATGTTTGGATATATGTTCTGTATTTTGCTTCATTCTCCTTCTCAAAAAGACCGCGCCATGTTCGACTGCTTCAACGTTAATAACAAAAGTCAAAGTGTTTATTCTTCTCTTTTAGTTTTTACTGGTTTCACTCAACAGAAAATAAAATCCGGTCAAACGAGTGAACCCCATTACATATTAACTTTTTTAAAGCCTGGTATTTATTCGATCGTTTCTTTCACCGAACCGCTACGTTACGGGGATGTAAACACAACGCAACGACTGTCAAGCGGCGATGGCGTACAAACACAAAGACGTTTGTCTCTCACACACACACGTGTGTGTGTGTGAGTGAGAGAGAGAGACAGAGAGAGAGAGAGAGAGAGAGAGAGAGAGACAGAGAGAGGGTTCTTTAAGTTTCTGCGAAATTCTTACCATAATGCCACGCCATAGAAATTATATTCGTTACATTTGATGTCTTCCGTTCAAAGTTAATTCCTCTTCCTATCACAACAAGGAACATGGTTCAGCTGGGTTTTAACAATATTGAACCAATCTGACTCCCTACAAGGTCTACAGATATAATTAAAGCAATTTAATTATTTGATTGGTGGGAAACATATATAATTACCAGATCAAAATCTCGAATGTAGGAAGCGCTTTTTTTCCCCTTGGAGCATAAGGATTAAAACATAATTTATAGTGTATTATAGCATAAAATACTACACCTAGATGCAACGAATATTTTAATTCGCAATCACTTCGAGCTTAAATTGATTAACTTCAGGGGGCATCATACGGATAAAAAAAGAGAGGGACCGAAGCGGGATGGGCAAAAAGTTATATATATATATATATATATATATATATATATATATATATATATATATATATATATATATATGTATGAAAGAAGGTTTGAAAATGCAACTTTAAGGATGTTTATTCACCTCTTGAATCTGGCGCCAGACCGAAGAAGGGAATAAACATCTTTAAAATTGCATTTTCAAACCTTCTTTCATATATATTTCCACTGGTGTGGTACCTTACAACTTCACTTTGTATTACACACACACACACACACACATATATATATATATTATATATATATATATATATATATATATATATATATATAATAGTAATAATGATAATAATATTAGGGAATAAATTATTATTCCAACCGTACAGGTAAAATTCAGTATAATAATATTATACCGAAATTCGTAATATGTAATATATGTATATAACTAATTTAAAGATGAACCACAATTTCGTAACTCAGTCAATGAAGGACCCGTCCAAAACCATGCTGTAAGACATATACCATAGAAAATCGAATATAATACAAAGAAAACATTCATCAAAGAAATATTTTCAATTAGTATTGTACACAGTTCATGACAGCCTACCCATGAACTGTGAATCGGTGACAATTAACCATTCAAACAGATACAATTAACTAATCAATCTACAGTCCTAAACTAAGTAATGAACAAGAAATTACTGTCAGGTTTCTCAAAATTTTTTATCTGTTTAACCAATGCAACAATGAAAACACCGAACATTTTACTAATGTAACGGTTTTTTTGTTTTTGTTTTCATACACTCACCTCACATGTTATATTATGCGATTATTAACGTGAGTGGGAAACAAGGTACACCTCACATTAAGATAAATTCTACTAAATGAGCAATACGTAAAATAAAGTTACCAATTTTATTATAAATACCAGAAAAAAAATTTTTACCAAAAACCTCTTCAACCGAATTCCTATTTATATTCGATATGAGATCCTCTGGATAATTTTTTCAAGCAAATATTCAAAATAGATATATTTAGGAATAAAATTATGATCGATATTTCAGCAACAACCACTAAGCTATTTGACAATTTTTTTTTGTTAGCATGTCATATAAATCATAAACACAACATAATTCCCATGGAAATATATATCAGATAATATAGGGCTACAAATTCCACTCATCGTAATATCCTTCATTTCTTGAAAAAATTACGCGTTATAGGCAATAAGACAAACTCTTAGTCTAGTCTTATTTAAAGACGTGAACCATTTTTGCGGCTAAAATTTCGAAATCTATATATACCTTCGAACATGTTGAAATCAAAATTAGTTTAGTGTACAAAAATCACGTACATGCATATTTCAAACTATAATCACTCAGATCTTACATGTAAATATTCCTAAGTGTGCAGCCACCCGTATTATAAAAAACAATTTTTTGCAATAAGTCATAAAAGGCCACCTTAAAGTTTAGTGCATTATTAAATATTATACATAACGTCTTATTGCTACACTTCACTTTTTAGCACACGTCATAGGAATTTCTTATAGGAAATCAACAAGGAAATCTTGGAATGCATTCCTTCTCTTCTAAGTTGAACCTACTCAACGCTTCCATGATAAGCATTAATTTCCTCATTAAATTATTCATAGTCTCACAAACATCAATATAAGCAATATTACCTTTAAACCTAAAGTGATATCCTAAATCTGATTCTTTACCAAATATCATTTAATGGTATTTTTATAAATTACAAAATTCCCACCGGTCTAATCTGCAGGTACTATAATGTATTTATATTGCAATCTACTAAATATTTCTGCTTACTCATTCTTCCTCATTTTTCTTTCTTGGTCTCTTCATTTACATTTCTCTGTTTTTATTCTCTCCGCTTTTTTTGACTGAGAGAGCTACATGGAAAATCAGTCGTTGTTTTCAAGAAAAAAATTAAGCTGCTGCGATCAAAGATGCCAGATGAACTTTCATCACGGCAAAATGAGTACGTCCCTGCTTGCTCATTCCTATATCATCCTGTTCGTCCATCTAATTCGTGCCTGCCAATACAAACCGATTAACCTCTATCGCTAGTTCTCAAAATCTTCCACCCTAAATTTTTAATTCAGATGTAATTATGAAAGTATTAATCGATTTCGAGAGACCCTCCTCTACTTTTTACCTAATTATCTTACTCTGTTCTCTGTGCTTGGTATTCTTCTCCATTATTATTTTCTAAGCCCTCATTTGTACTATTTACGTTACTCTAGGAGTAACAGCCAGGAACTGATGCAGCTTACTCGCGCGAAAATTTTAGTGCATGCGCCATAAGGGTGACCTCCCGCTCAAAGGATTTTGACCAGAGGAAAAAGTATAAACTCGAATACTATTAGATAGCGCCTCGTATAACCAGATAACACTAACTGGAAGAGGCAGTAGACAGAAGCGTTAGCATTCCGAGCAAAATGCTTAGCGAAATTTCTTCTGGTTTAACGTTCTGAATTCAAATTCCGCCGAGGTCGACCTTGCTTTTTATCCTTTCGGGTTCGATGAAATAAGTACTAGTTTGAGACTGGGGTTTATGTAATCGATATAAGAAGATTCCGTCTTGTTAAGAAGTGTGAAGCTACGCTCCTAGAAAACCCTGTAAAACTCCAATTAGATCGATTGCATTGACATTTAAGTTGTCTCTGGGTTAAATATATTACTACCAGTATATTATACTTAAAAATATTTTTATTCGATCAAGTTTCAAGAAATCGTAAGAAATTTTGCGACGTCAAAATGTCCAACATCGGGCCATCACATGGTTGAATAAATATGACTTTATACTAATTTTTCTGACAACTTACAGTCGTAAGATTCCAACTTGTATAAGCCAATATAAGTTTTTTTAGATTACTCATTTACTAAATACGTGAATTTCTGGAATCCGAGATTTGTTTACATTTTTCTGTAACAAATCACATATGTATGTTGGTAAGTAACACTGTCAAAAGAGAAGAATTTCATTTTATTTCGTTTTAATCTGGTCAGTATCAAGATAAGAGAATGAAAAGTTAATGATTATAGATCTCATTCTCTGCTGATATTTTGTATTATTAGTATTATTATTATTATTATTATTATTGTTATTATTATTATTATCATCATGTGTCTGGTGTTGGATTGAGGTTTTCTGCTGTCTCTGAGTTGTGTCTTTATATTTAAATTATATTGATTTGTCACTTAAATCCTCTCACTCGTTCTTATCTCCTTGTCTTCCCCTCACTTTTCACCTCTTCATTTATATCTTATCTGTTTTTACACCTCTTCATTTATTTCTCTGATTCTTTCATCTCCACTTTATTGTCGCTTTCTATCTTATCACTTAATTTCTCACGTTCCTTCAGTAATTTTCCTCTCACCTTCTCTCTCTTTCTCTCTCTCTGATTTTCCTTTCTCTTCCTCTCGCCTCTCTTATTCTCATTTTTTTTCTCTCGGTCTCTTTATTTTCATTTACATTTCCCTGTTTTTATTCTCCCTGCTTCTCTTGACTGAGAGAGCTACATGGAAAATCAGTAGATGCTTTCAAGGAAAAATTCACCTGCCGCTATCGAAGGTCCCAGATGAACTTTCATCACGGCAAAATGCTCAAAAGCAGGCTGTAACATTGAACTCCCACCTTTACAGTATATAACACTGAGAGTGGTCCCAGTATAACCACAGCTTTTGAACTGGAACGCATAAAAGAAAAGAATATTTGAATATGAACACAACACATTATATATATACATATATTACATGGGAAAATGCAAGCAAGAGCAATAATGTTCTTAAGATTATAAACCTGGAAAATTACAGGACTAGTTATTACACTTGGAAAAGTTCAGGTGAACTTATTACATCTGGTAAAGTACAGAACAACAAACTTTTTATTTTAAAAAAACTGCAGCTTAGAATAAAATTTCAAATAAAATATTTAGATTTAGAATATTATATATATATATATATGTATATAATTAAGGGTATGTACGAGATACCACCATGCTAGTTATAAGAGCCAAAACTTGACTCTAAAGTCACATTAAATGTTCATACAGCACCAGGGTAGAAGACAAAGCGACAAAATAAAACTAGCAAAAAAATTATTGGATAATTTCAGATCTTGGATTCTCTATAAAAATCTCAATAGACGAAGACAGCGGGTAGGAAAAGGAGAAACACTGATACCCCAAGCTAAAGAAGGTGTTCCCCCACGTAAGGTGTTGTTACCTATTTGGTGGGATATGAAAGGTGTAGTCCACTTTGAACTTTTAAACTGGAGCCAAATGATGACAAAGGAGATCTACTGCCAGCAGCTTCAGCATCAACGACAATGTTTGGTTTCAAGACGGAAGGTGTTCTTCCATCAAGATAATGCTCGGCCACATACAGCGAGGGTGACATTCCAAAGGCTGGAGCAACAAATTCGCCGGACATTGCTCCATCTGATTGACGTTTATTCTGTAGTCTTCAGAATCATTTGGGGTGAAAAAATACGAATTCTGCAGACGAGATCATTACTATAGTGGAGGAGTATTTTTCGTCACAAACTGGTGAATTTGGGAAGAGGGGGCCTTGCAATTCTACCAGATTGATGGAAGAGCATTGTAGAAAATGGAGGAGAGTATATTTTAGATTAAAAAAGGACTTTCTTTATCTTAATTTTGAAAACTAAAAGAAGTACAAAAAAAAAACCGCATTATTTGTGAGATGACCCAATATTTTCGAAAAAGCTATAATTTAGCATTAAAATTGATGGTAACTGTTGTCAGGGTACACATAGCTTAACGGGTTCGACCACTCAATCTGTACCTGGGGGGTAAGGGTTTTGGTTACTCAGAACCACCTACTGGCCACATTTTTATTTTTGTCTTCTAAGGATAAATACCCAATCACAGCCATACTGTTTTCAAAATTTACTCTCTTATCTGTAAAGTTCCAACACTTTTGGCGCTTTCAGTGTTGTTTATAAAATGCTCTTATATACAGCAAGTATATATACTTTTGGCTGCAGTACTTTGTATTGTGAATCGAGTGCAGCTACCACGTATTCATGCAGCAACAGTTCACCTGAATATAGTATGAAACGCATTACTCGTGAAATAGAAGGCTGTTCTGGACATGTTTTCCGATTAAGTGGAGGAAATGCTTTGCAACAGTGCTTTTGCATCAATGTTTTATGGTAGGTTGTGCTGTATAACATATATTTCCCTCGTGTTTGTCTTCGGTACATGATGTTCGTAAGCAATTTATTCTTTGTTGGTATTGCCTACGTCATATTGCACTATATTAATCGAAGATGCACTCAACAATAAATCTATGACGTTCGTCCTTCGATAAACCGGTGAGAAGATCATCAACCAGTCACGACTGCAATAGCAGAACCACGTATACGAATCCATTCAAGTTTCGACATGAATGTATTAATCTTCTTGTTTATTTTCTTTTATTTTTGCTGCTTTTTGTTTAGCTTTCAGCTTCACCATTCACATATAGAGAGTCGGGAATAAAATCTATAGTCGGATTTTGTAAATATTATTTGTAACGCTCCCTGTATACGGGGTGCGAAAAGTATTTACATATATACATATGCTAACACACAAAAGTATATTAATACACAGAAGTATATTATATATTTATAGAAACATCTCTATGTCTTAAGGTGGCGAGCTGGCAGAAACAATAGGACGCCGGGCGAAATACTTAGCTATATTTCGTCTGCCGTTACGTTCTGAGTTCACATTCCACCGAGGTCGACTTTGCCTGTCATCCTTTCGGGGTCGATAAATTAAGTACCTGTTACGCACTGGGGTCGATGTAATCGATTTTATCTCTTTGTCTGTCCTTGTTTGTCTCCTCTATGCTTAGCCCCTTGTGGGTAGTAAAGAAATATATATTTCTTTCTGAGTTCAAATTTCGGGGTCGATTAAATAAGTACCAGTTATGCAATGGGGATCGATATAATCGACTTAATCCGTTTGTCCGTCCTTGTTTGTTCCCTCTGTGTGTAGCACCTTGTGGGCAGTAAAGAAATAAGAAACATCTCTATGTCTTAATAGTGAATAAAAATGTGGGTGTGTTGATTGGTTGGTTGACTTCTCCGGTCACATTATACCTCATGAATGGGAGAGATATAGAGTGAATGAGTAATACAAATGGAGTTAACATAAGCAATACAGGCTGAGTACACATGCTAGTCTTGTTGCAAGCGTTAAGTAAAAGAACGCTAGAAGCATATGCTGAGCGAGAAAGAATCATAGAGGAGGATGAGGGAGAGGTAAAAGAGTAAATGACAGAGTATTTATGGAAGGAGATACAATAATAAAAAATAAGAAATTGCTGCCCGTAGACAGAATATAACAACAATTATCACATTCACTGTCGAACTTGACGGAAAGTATTCCGAATGAATGTGTATGTGACTGTTTTATTACCTCCGCCTTCGCTAAAGCGGAGGTATTGTTTTCAGTCGCGTTTGTTTGTTTGTTTCTGTACAAGATATCTCAAGACACGTTGGATGATGGAATCGGATGAAATTTTCAGAGATGTTTGGCCTCGTGACTGATTAGATTTGGGGATCGATCCGGTATCGGACAAGGATTCTCGATTATTTTTCCTGTATTTTTTTACTTAAATTTTGAGAGCGATCGGGTTTATTTTTAGTATTTTCGTTTGTGAAAGCAGTCAAGTTTATTTCAAATATCCTCATTTTAAAAATCATCTCCGGCTAATCCTTGAGAGGACGTTGGTGTTGTTGTTAGTGTTGTATTTGAGTCAGTTGAGTTTGAAGTGTGGGGATGCACTCCGTCGGTTACGACGACGAGGGTTCCGGTTGATCCGATCAACGGAACAGCCTGCTCGTGAAATTAACGTGTAAGTGGCTGAGCACTCCACAGACATGTGTACCCTTAAAGTAGTTCTCGGGGATATTCAGCGTGACACAGAGAGTGACAAGGCCGGCCCTTTGAAATACAGGTACAACTGAAACAGGAAGTAAGAGTGAGATAAAGTTGTGGTTAAAGAGTACAGCAGGGATCACCACTATCCCCTGCCGGAACCTCGTGGAGCTTTAGGTGTTTTCGCTCAATAAACACTCACAACGCCCGGTCTGGGAATCGAAACCGCGATCCTACGACCGCGAGTCCGCTGCCCTAACCACGGGGCCATTGCGCCTCCACTGTTTGAAGTGTATACGTTGCATGTGAGTACTGTTATTGTTTAACTGCTATTTATTGAATTGTTGGATCGTTGTTACCTGAAATTGTTGAACTTATCTATTATTTTCAATTTTTCCCCAATTATGGGTGAAGTTGTGAACAATATTGTGACGGAAGGTTCACCAGTGCAAGCGGTCAGTTATGTTGCGGTCACTGGCAAAAGCCTGTCAGCAGAGGTACTGCACGTTAGAGAAATTAGATTGAAGGAGAAAAACTTCAAGAAATATAATGATTTACTGAGAAATGAAGGAGATAGATTGAGGTTTACGCCTCCCAAGGAAGTGAGAGAAAAAAAAACGAGAAGAAAACAACGGGATACAGACCGCTGAATATTGCAATGAAAAAAGTGGCAATAGTAGCGGCGGAGGTGGTCTAGGAGTGCCTAAGAGAAGAGAAGAATGTAACGACATATTACAATATAGAAAGGAAATACGGCACAGTGGAGGTACGCTTCGTTTGTGAAGAAGAAGCGAGAAAATACTCCACTGTGCCTTTGTGATCA
>NC_042998.1:20010992-20045992 GCF_006345805.1 Octopus sinensis
AGTTTTTTTACAGGAATGTAATGAAAGTCTCAAACCAAAATATTTTCCCTCTGTATTGAGGCAAAATGATCAAAAATATAAACCCGACGATCGAGAGTTGGGTGTAAATGTAAGGCATGGTTCCTGCTAATTAAATTATCCTAAAAGAGAATATCTTAATTTTCCTTTTCTTAAGCACAGAAATCAGGTATTGAATCCACTCTAGTATTCTTTTCTACTCTAGGCACAAGGCCTGAAATTTTGGGAGAGGGGCCAGTCGATTTGATCGACCCCAGTACGCAATTGGTAGTTAATTTATCGACCCCTAAAGGATGAAAGGCAAAGTCGGCCTCGGCAGAATTTGAACTCAGAACGTAAAGACAGACGAAATACAGCCAAGCATTTCGCTCGGCGTGCTAACGTTTCAGCCAGCTCGCCGACTTTTTTAAAGAATAAGTAAAGAGTGTATAAGTAAAGAGTGTATACTTCAAGGGTTATTGCACTTTGATAAGCACCACATAAAACCCAATCTACTCTAGTATTCTGAAAGCAACCTCAACCACTGCGAAATTCGAAATCAAATATCACAAGGTATTTAGTTTGTAACTCTACCAGATATTCCAGCATATCATCTACCCTTTTCTAAAATTGAAAGAGCCAGACAGGCTCTTTACCTCCTGGGTTTAAATTACACCGAGGTCATATATAGAGCCGATGAAATAAATGTTTAACCAACTGTTCGGACGATAACTCTTTCCCCTTCCAGCTTGTTAAATATTGGAAGTCCCGTTGGGTTTTGAAGTGTGTTCGGGATTATATCTATGTCTAATCGCAACAACATGGACACGAAAAATGGATTTAGATAATCATTGTACATCTTGATAACAAGTCGTGCGAGATTAATAGTGATATTGCATGTTAGTTAAGAATAAGATACGTAGAAAGGAAGGAAATTGGCATAATCATTAGAGTGATTATGTAAATACCTTGGGTTCATCGATCAGGTATTGCGAAGGTAGATTTCAATTTCATGTCTCTATGATCGATGTAAGTATTTGCCAAGGTAATGCTAATTATATAATCGTCTTTATGCATCACCTTATGTTTATTTTAGACATAAATATATTAGAATATTAGACAGAGGCTATATAAAGCAGGTATCGTGATATTTATAACTAAATCATTTCCATCAGTGTTGCTGTTTAGACCAAGGGCAATCCTGGTGCAACGAACATCGTTTCAAATATTGTCATTACCAACAAGCGTAGTTTATCACGCTCAATATTATCCAATATGTTCTATTTTTCTTTTCTAAAGACAGTTGGGCGTAATCTTAGTACTTTACTGCACACAAGGAGCTACACACACAGGGACAAACAAGGACAGACAAACGGATTAAGTCCATTGTATCGACCCAGTGCGCAGCTGATACTTATTTAATCGACCACGAAAGGAGGAAAGGCAAAGTCGACCTCGGCGGAATTTGAACTCAGAACGTAGCGGCAGACGAAATACCTATTTCTTTACTACCCACAAGGGGCTAAACACAGAGGGGACAAACAAGGACAGACAAACGGATTAAGTCGATTATATCGACCGCAGTGTGTAACTGGTACTTATTTAATCGACCCCGAAAGGATGAATGGCAAAGTTGACCTCGGCAGAATTTGAACTCAGAACGTAACGGCAGACGAAATGCCGCTGCGTATTTCGTCCGGCGTGCTAACGTTTCTACCAGCACGCCACCTGAATCAATCTCGGCAGAATTTGAACTCAGAACGTAGAGGCAGACGAAATACCTATTTCTTTTCTACCCACAAGGGGCCAAACACAGAGAGGACAAACAAGGACAGACATAGGTATTAAGTCGATTACATCGACACCAGTGCGTAACTGGTACTTTATTTATCGACCCCAGAAGGATGAAAGGCAAAGTCGACCTCGGTGGAATTTGAACTCAGAACGTAGCGGCAGACGAAATACCGCCAAGCATTTCGCCCGGCATACTAACGTTTCTGCCAGCTCGACGCCTGTTGAATCGACATCGGCGGAATTTGAACTCAGAACATACAGACAGAAGAAATACCGCTGAGCATTTCGCCCAGCGTGCTAACGTTTCTGCCGGTTCACCGCCTCCAGTCGTGCATAATCCGAAAGACATTTGGTTGTTATTTCTACCAGGTCTATCGACCGCATTTATCTTCTCTTTTGGCTAATTTGAGTCACTGCTGTCGAACAACGAGTTCGTGCGGTGTACTGGGTGTTTATCTGAATATTGACATCGGCACTATTGCTTCTTCGAATATCAATATTATCATAAGTGTTACTGAGGTTAATGCTAATATTATTCCTGGAGTTCCTAACTTAAATTCCACAACAGTTGCTACTGCGGTTGTGGTTGATTATCTGAAGAGATTATTGAATAGCAACCGATGAAATATCGATTTTTTTTACTTAGAAACAAGAACGAAAGTTTACAGAAATTGACCGAAATGAATAAGATTCTGTGACTTAGATGCGTTTCTCAGGGACATTTGTGGTTTATATAAAAGTTTACAAGTTTCTCCTACTGGCACACAGAATGAGTAAATATCGGATGCTTAACTAGTTGTTTCACCTGCTAGAGATAGCAGCCAAATATCATTGAAATTATTTTTTTTCTGCAGATTTAACAAAGGAAGTGCATATTATACTAAATGTTTGTTCAGTGACGGATGAGTTGAGATTAAATAACCACCGCAGCACTTATAATGCTCAGTCTACTAGACTACCATATGCTCCACAATAAAACAATAAAAACACAGATGACAGATCCTGATGTATTAAAAAATCAAGCCTCGGTGTAATTGCGGCCTACACAGGGAATCGATAAATGAGATTGTTATTTCAAGAAAATAAAACAGCTAGATCCCCCACAAATAACACCATTTTAAGAAAATTTTCGATAATAGAGAGTTAAATATTCTATATTTTACTAAAAGACTGCCGGTCATATAATCGATTCTCTTAGTTCTAATTTCAACAATGTGCACGTATAATCGGATCATTGCTTTAACAATTCATCAGTTCTTCCAATCTAGAAAGTTCTAACACACGAGATACATTAACCAAGAGATAATTTTTAGAAGCAAATGAAAGAACATCGATGTTCTAGAGTTGGAAACTATAATCTTCATGTTGCTCTCCAATCGTTTTGATGGAGTTATTGATTGATGTATTGTTAATAAGTATTTTATATTTTACTTGTTAAAGTCATTAGAATGCGACCATGTGTCAGTTTTTAAGCCTGGGACTTATTCTATCTTTTCTTACACACACACACACACACATACACACACACACACACACACACACACACACACACATATATATATATATATATACATATATGAGTTCAGTATGCGGCAAAGTAATTTATTTTACTAAGCCCTTTTATATAATGTAATAATTTGAATTCGCCTTAAATGGTCCCTTTGCATACTGAATACTTGGTGAAATTGATTAATTAATTAATTTTACCCTCAATTGTTGAAATTATATACATATATATATATATATATATATATACATATATGAGTTCAGTATGCGGCAAAGTAATTTATTTTACTAAGCCCTTTTATATAATGTAATAATTTGAATTCGCCTTAAATGGTCCCTTTGCATACTGAATACTTGGTGAAATTGATTAATTAATTAATTTTACCCTCAATTGTTGAAATTATATACATATATATATATATATATATATAGAGAGAGAGAGAGAGAGAGAGAGAAATAGTAAAAAGGGAAAAAAACTACAGAAGGCTTGTTTTAAAAGGTTAAAAAATATATATTTGAGTCAATATGTCTAAAGAATATTATAAATTTTTTTTTACAATGACATAGTTTAGAAGAAATGACCGGTTTCGTGTTCAGCTTTTCAAATTTCTAACATCGTTATGTTTATGTTGAGGAGAGTTATCGTTATGTTGAGGAGAGTTCTAGATAAGGGGAGGTAATGAGTGATTTCTTCCGGTGTAAGGGAGATCATCGCTTAAAATTTTTTGTCTTTCCTCTGGAGTGAATTTCTCTGTATAAGTATGTTGGAATGGTTAAGTCTGGGCTTGTACTTTTCAATGAAGAATGTTTCCTTGTTTAGTCTAATTTGTGTTGGTTTTCCGATAGCACATTGGTAAAATGGAAAGATTAAAAATTGTGGTAGTAGTTGCTTTGCGCATTTCTCAATGTGCTCACTAAAAGGTATCATTCTGTATTCTGGGAATGCAATCTGTTGTCGATGCAGTGTGCATCTACGTCTGAGTGATAGTCCCGTGGATCCCACGTAGTCTTGGTGGCAGCCCGAGCATTTTATGACATAAATTATGTTTTCAGAGGCACAATTAAAGTTAGATTTGATCTTGAATTTCTGTCCCTCTTTGAAGAGGAATTCTGATCCTTCTAGCAGGTTTGGACATGTTGCACAGTTCGGTCTACCACATTTTTTTACTTTTGCATCCGTAATTTCAGAAAACAATTTTGCCTTTGTGAGAATCTTTTTAAGTGATTTAGGTTGTTTGTAGCTTTTAATGATTTGATGTATGTTTAAAATTTCCTTTAATGTGGGGTCCTTATGATGATGGTGAAGGCTTCTTTGTTTCTGGGGTTGTATGTGGACATATTGACTCAAATATATATTTTTTAACCTTTTAAAACAAGCCTTCTGTAGTTTTTTCACTTTTTACTATTTTCTATATATTCAACCACGTGCTTTCACAAACCAACTTTCTCATCTATATATATATATATATATATATATATATATATATATATATATATACATATATATATATATAATCTTATACTTGTTTCAGTCATTTGGCTGTGGCCATGCTGGAGGAACGCCTTGAGTTGAGCAAATCGTCCCCAGGACTTATTCTTTGTAAGTTTGTAAGCCTAATACTTATTCCATTGGACTCTTTTGCCGAACCGCTAAGTTACGGTGACGTAAACACACCAACATCGGTTGTCAAGCGATGTTGGGGGGACAAACACAGAAACACAAACACACACACACACGTACATACATATATATACATATATACGACGGGCTTCTTTCCGTTTCCGTTTGCGAAATCCATTCACAAGTCTGTGTTTTGCTCGAGACTATAGTAAAAGATACTTGCCCAATCTGTCATGCAGTGGAACTGAACCTCGAACTGAACCCGCAAACTTCGTTACCACACAGCCACGTCTGTGTCTGTTATAGACTAAAATAAAAATTTCCAATTTATTTCTTCAAATGTCTTACGGAGATTTCTACCGAAAAAAATATGAGCAATATTGATTTCTAACTCCGGTACAAGGCCAAAATATTGAATCAATATCCATAGATTATGTTGTTTTAATGAATGCTAGAAATAGTAGTTATATTTTCTTTAAATCTTCTGTCGGCCGATTTAGGTTTGACCTATGGCTATAGAATAGCGTCAGTTCTGTCTCCATTAATACAATGAAGATGTTTTGATTATATATTTGTGGTAAGTAGCTTGGTTACGAACCACATGGTTTCGGGTTCAGTCCCACTGCGTGGCACCTTGGGTGAGTCTCTTCTGCATAGCTTCGGGCCGACCAAAGCTTTGTGAGTTGATTTGAAGGACGGAAACTGAAAGAAGCCTGTCGCATATATGTATATCTATATGTATGTTTGTGTATATGATTGTGTGTCTGTGTTTGTCCCCCAACATCGCTTGACGACAGATACTGGTGTGTTTACGTCCCCGTAACTTAGCGGTTCGGCAAAAGTGACCAATAGAATAAGTACTAGGCTTACAAAGAACAAGCCCTGGGGGCGATTTGCTCGACTAAAGGCGGTGCTCCAGCATGGCCACAGTCAAATGACTGAAACAAGTAAAAGAGAGCGTAAAAGAGAATGTCTCTTACAACATTTAATTTGTGTCGCCGAAACAAAACAAAAAAATAATAAACGGAGAACCTTCCATGTGGCCAGTCGACCTGCTAGAAATAACACCCAAATCGCCCTCTTCTTACAAATTGGATAATACATTCAAAGATAGCCTATGCCTGGAAGCCAAAACAAGATGTTCACATCTGGAATATCTTTGATCTTTCGTTTATTCGATCATGCCTGGCCTGCAGCTAATCAATATCAGCAATATGAACAACAACAACATAATATCAACATTATTGATATTCACTCAAGCATTTCCAATATTTCCGTATGAAAACTTCATCGGAATTAGATTTTCCATCTGATATGGCGTAGACTTCGGAACATTGCCAGACACATGATACCGAAGCTGAAAGTACTACTGCTTCTGCGGCCCCCTCTTACTGTTTCTATTCTTGGTATTGCTACTACTGTTCCTCCTAATGGTGCCGCTTCAACCTCTACCTTTCCTACACAGAAAAGCACACGTTTAAAAGCACATGTTCATTACCAAGTGGTCCGCATTCGGAAACATCAACGATCAAAGATAACCTACACAGAATTATTCTGTACTTTATGTATTCGGTACCATATAGTTCTTTTCTACGCTCTGAGTAAGCCTAGCTGAGTCTGATAAACAGAGCAGCCAAATCTGTCTGAAATCACAGCCTACTGTCTTAGAGAAGAAAGCTTTCATTAATATGTACCTAATTTCTCTGCACACATGATAAAGGGATGTTTCCAGCTAGAAATACTAGGAGAAGGCGGCGAGCTGGCAGAATCGTCAGCACGCCGGGCAAAATGCTCAGCGGTATTTCGTCTGCCGTTACGTTCTGAGTTCAAATTCCGCCGAGGTCGACTTTGCCTTTCATCCTTTCGGGATAAATTAAAGTACCAGTTACGCACTGGGGTCGATGTAATCGACTTAATACCTATGTCTGTCCTTGTTTGTCCCCTCTATGTTTAGCCCCTTGTGGGTAATAAAGAAATAGAAATAGGTATTTCGTATGCCGCTATTTTCTGAGTTCAAATTCCGCCGAGGTTGACTTTGCCTTTCATCCTTTTGGGGTCGATATACGCACTGGGGTCGATATAATCGACTTAATCCGTTTGTCTGTTCTTGTTTGTCCTCTCTGTGTTTAGCCCCTTGTGGGTAGTAAAGAAATAGGTATTTCGTCTGTCTTTACGTTATGAGTTCAAATTCCGCCGAGGTCGACTTTGCCTTTCATCACTTCGGGGTCGATAAATTAAGCATCAGTTACGCACTGGGGTCGATGTAATCGACTTAATCCGTTTGTCTGTCCTTGTTTGTCCCCTGTGTGTTTAGCCCCTTGTGGGTAGTAAAGAAATAGGTATTTCGTCTGTCTTTACGTTATGAATTCAAATTCCGCCGAGGTCGACTTTGCCCTTCATCCTTTCGGGGTCGATAAATTATGTACCAGTTACACACTGGGGTCGCTGTAATCGACTTAATCCCTTTGTACCTCTATCTTTGTTTGTCCCCTCTATGTTTAGCCGCTTGCAGGCAATAAAGAAATAAGAAATACTAGGGCCATATGTAAACTCAAATCGTCTGACCTAGATTACAGCAATAACGACTTGTCAGTTTCTAAGACAAGCACAGTGTTGTTGCTATTTGAGGGCTGCTATTTCTAGCAGGTTGTGTAAATTAGCAGCTGCATTGCAGATTTTGTTATGCTTAGCGATATTATCTTTATTTCTTCTATTTCTTTCTATATCAGTTTAATTTCGTTCATTTATTATGCTTTATCGTTTTTAGATCTCAAGTGTGTTTGTTGATGTTGAATTGTTTTGATGCGATTGTTGTTGTTGTTGATAATGAGAATGTTGTGGATTAACCTTAGATGAAGACTGACAGCAGAGAACTACGATCAAATCCAATCTAGCCATGAGTATTATAGTCTTTATTCCCTGGCAAAATATACCACCGAATACATTATTTAATGTATCCTTTTTGATTTTAAAAGAAAGAAAGAAATAATAGAAAACACAGTTATTTTAGTTTCCTTCCATTTTATAGATAGTTTTGCTACTTTGCCATGGTCGATACTTATTTTTCTGTAGAATTGTAAAATAAGTCCCAGCCAAGCACGAGAGACAGTATTTCATTGAATATGCTCTTCAAGAAGATATCAGACATCCTATCAATGCAAGGAATCATTCGAATCTAAACAGTTTATGGTGGAAGATAACAGAAGCCATGGCATGCTGAGTAATATTTTAAAGAGTAGGTTATCATCTACAACTACCACTACCGTTGTTGTTTGTTTGTTTGTTTGTTTGTTGAGCGAAGCGGTCTTCGTCCCACTGTAGTGGGAGAAGTCCGAAACGTGGTCCTTTGCTATTCGTAAGACCCGCAGAAGAGAAAGCAGGTCTATCCCCGACACTGAGAGCATCGACGGATGGATGAATGCGCATCCAGGCTCAACGGTTGCGTAGGAGGTCGGGGACAAGAAACATGTAGAAAGAGTGAGAGAAAGTTGGAGCAAAAGAGTACAACAAGGGTCGCCACCACCTGTTTTTCGAGATCAGTGACGGAAGTTACTAGAAAAACCTATAAGTATTTGCAAACAAGTCTCCCTTTCATCGTAAACCGGTGACTGCCGTACGCTAAAGACAGGCAAAAACCTAGAAACTGCAGTCCGTGTGTGTCGCTTAGGTTTACAAGAGAGGGATGACCTTCCTTTGCTAATACCATAAGTGCACAGAAAGTGTGCCTAAAGCCAGCTGGAGACGATGATCTCCTGGGGCTAAAAGCTACAGTAACACCCAACCTTAGTGGTTAGCCATATTGAGATGGCTAGTATACTTTACGTTGTCGAGCAGTTACTGTTTACATTTCGTTCAGAGATTTATTATTGCTGTATATATATATATATATATTATATATATATATATATATATAATATATATATATATATATTATATTTTGTAAAATTTGATTTGGTATTTCTAAATTGAATTTTTCCCTGTAAGTTTGGAATAATATTCCCTCATATTATTATTATTATATTATATATATATATATTATATATATATATATATATATACATATATATAATTTGTAGTGGAGATATGTGAAGGCACAGAGCTCAGTGGTTACAACGTCCGGCTCACAATCATGAGGTAGTGAGTTCAATTCCAGGACTGGGCTGCGTGTTGTGTTCTTGAGCAAGATACTTTATTTCCCATTGCTCAAGTTCACTCTGCCGTAGAAATGAGTTGCGACGCCACTGGTGCCATGCTGCATTGACCTTTGCCTTTCCCTTGGATGACATCGGTGAGGCGGAAAGGAGAAGCTTGTATGCGCGGGCAACTGCTGGTCTTCCATAAACAACCTTGCCCGGACTTGTATCTCAGAGGATAACTTTCTAGGTGCAATTTCATGGTCATTCATGACCGAAGGGAGCTTCTACCCTTAGAGCAGATGCCCAAGTATTGTAATCTCATTTATGATTTATGAATGGCACCACAATAGTCTAGTGCTGTAAACTAATAACGAAAAGAGATATGGGGAAATTATAGCACAGTACTTGGAATTGTTCTCAGTATTTCATACTGGATTTGAGGTTAAACTTACGTACATTCAGATCAATTACACTAATGATTTAATGACGCCGAACCATTACAATTTTGCCTTTTGTACCTAATATACTATTGGGTTGTCCGGAAAGTTCTTGCCGATTTATAGTAGATTACATTTCGACTTATGTTATAACATGGTTAAGTCCATAAAATAGGATTTGGCTACACCTACATTTAGAGCTCAGTTTAAGCTAGCTTTTCGTGGTAGAAGGTTTATGTTCCTATAACCTGTGTTAATTCTGTAACCCTTTAAAATGGAAGATAATAAAGTTCATTTTCAGCACTTGATGCTTTCTTGTTTCCGTAAAGGGAAAAATGCCTCACAAGCAACCAAAGAAATATGCGCAGTTTACAGTGATCTTCCTTTATCCGAAATAACTGTACGCAAGTGGTTCGCAAGATTCCGAGCTGGAGATTGTAGTCTTAATGACAAAGAGCGTTCAGGCAGACCATCCACTACAGATGATGACCAAATCAAGTAATTAATTGAGAATAACCCACATTGCACAACCCCAGAACTGGCAGAAAACCTCAACCTATCAAAATCCGTCGTTCTGAGCACCTGGTAAATCTTGGTTACACAAATCGCTACGCTGTTTGGGCACCACATGAGCTGAGTGAGAATAACCTTTTGGATCGCATTTCCGTCTGTGATTCGCTTTATAAACGGAATGAAACGCGCCTTTTTTCTTTAAAGCAAATTGTGACAGGTGATGAGAAATGTATTATCTACGGAAATGTTCAGAGAAAATGATCCTGGAATAAGCGACAGGAGCCACCCCAAAAGTGGGTCTTCACCCTAAGAAAGTCTTGCGGTGTGTCTGGTGGGATAGGAAAGGAATTCTGTACAGTGAGCTTCTCCCAAGTAACACCAGACAATTTATTCTGAGAAATACTGCACACAACTGGAAGAGCAATTCAAGACAAACGTCCAGAATTGGCCGACGGTAAGTGTGTTGTTAACCAACATGATGATGCAAGACCGTACGTTTCTTTGGGAACCAGACAAAAATTGCTGCAGCTTGGCTGGCATGTGTTACTCCACCCTCCATATTCACCAGATATTGCCCCTTCGGATTTCCACTTATTCAGGCCTCTGCAGAATAGTCTTAATGGTAAAAAATTTCAATTCATTGGATGACGTAAAATGATACCTGGGTGAATTCTTTGCCATGAAACCACCTCAAGTCTGTGAAGAGGGTATTTTCAAGTTAAAGGGAAAGATGGAGACGCATTGTGAAACAAACTGTTTCATATTTGGTTGATTAAAATTGTAATAGCAAGTATTTATTAACCTTTTTCTTTCCTTTAAAAATCGACACGAACTTTCCGGACAACCCAATACAATATTACCTACTGTGTTCTGGACAATTTTAAAACTGCGGGATACGTTTTCAGTATCATTCGACTACTAATCCAGTATAACGAGCCAGCGTATGGGCTGTTCTCTCATTGGCTAGTGATAAATTTATTTTACATAATTCGATTACCTTGGAGAGCTGCTATTTGAAAATTTGCTAGGGTCGAATTTGTTTTGCATTTTCCATCGTAGCTCTATAAACCATAAATTCAAATGGCATGCATCTAATTCTATCGGCCCAAGAGGCTTCATTTTCTAGTTTATAAACATTTTATCATTGAAATACTGTGTTAATCTTTTCGTTAATCTCACAGGTCCCTAGCATCGATGTTATACTAACGCAGATTCTTTGTGCTTAAAATTAGTGATTTTCTCATCTTTTCATCATATATATCAATCTAACCATATAAAATTTTATTTTTAAGATTATCTTCTTCCTGGGTTTATGGTATATGTTTGTCTGAATCACATTACATTATCGGAAGTATTGACAGTATACACGGATGGATAAATATAACCATTCGTCAGTCCCCAACACGGACTCAGAAATGTTTTCGTTCAACACGCTCCCTAATATCAACACAATGAATCTAACGAGCAAGAGTCCCGATTCGGTGAAATGTCTAATCCAGCAGGTAACAAGAGATTATACTCTTTGCAAAACAGAGATTCAGTTACTGTGATAATGATGATATGTTCTAAGAATCCAGAATGTTCAAGAGATAATCTTCCGCATCTCTCCACTTTGGTTTTCGAAAGTCACGTTCCAATAATTTCCACGACCACATGCCTTTGTAATTGCAGTCGGAGACGGGATTGTTCGCGACAACCAGGAAGAAACAGTATGTAGATCTCAACTAACAATATAACAAGGCTACAAAATAAAAGGCTTTGTAAGAAAGAAATTCGTAACTACTACTACTAATACTACTACTACTACTACCACTTTTTTTTATTTATGCGCCCTTTTCAAACCTAGCCAGGCTCATGGGCCCGGTTTTCCGGTTTCTGTGGCGTATGTGTCCCCCTCCCCAGCTGGACGGGACGCCAGTCCATCGCAGAGTTACTCAAGAAACAGGAAGAGAGAGTGAGAGAAAGTTGGGGTGAAAGAGTACAACAGGGGTCACCAACACCCCCTGCCGGAGCCTCGTAGACCTTTAGGTGTTTTCGCTTAATAAACACACACAACGCCCGGTCTGGGAATCGAAACCGCGAATCCGCTGCCCTAATAACTGGGCCATTGAGCCCCCACTAAAAACAAATGCGCCCTTTTAAAACCTAGCTAGGCTCATGAGCCCAGTTTCTCGGTTTCACTATCGTATGTGTTCCCCAGCTGGATGGGACGCTAGTCTATCGCAGCGTTACTCATTTTTGTCAGCTGACTGGACTGGAGCAACGTGGAATGAAGTGTTTTGCTCAAGAATACAACGCGTCGCCCGGTCCAGGAATCGAAACCACAATCTTACGACCGTGATGCTGACACCCTAACCACTAAGAGAAGCGCCTCCACTACTACCACTACTAAATTCAAAAGCTTCTACTAGGTCGCTCAACAGCTAGAAATAACTGTAAAACCTTCTTCAAATCTCATTGTATCATTAGAAAACACAGAAAGTATACATAGGCGTAGGAGTGGCTGTGTGGTAAGTAGCTTGTCTACCAACCACATGGTTCCGGGTTCAGTCCCACTGCGTGGCACCTTGGGCAAGTGTCTTCTACTATAGCCTCGGGCCGACCAAAGCCTTGTGAGTGGATTTGGTAGACGGAAACTGAAAGAAGCCCGTCGTATATATGTATATATATATGCGTGTGTGTGTTTGTGTGTTTGTTTGTCCCCTAGCATTGCTTGACAACCGATGCTGGTGTGTTTATGTCCCGGTTACTTAGCGGTTCGGCAAGATAGATCGATAGAATAAGTACTGGTCTTACAAAAGAATAGGTCCCGGTGTTGAGTTGCTCGATTAAAAGGCGGTGCTCCAGCATGGCCGCAGTCAAATGACTGAAACAAGTAAAAGAGTAAAAGAGTATATGGTAATGTATTCCAAAACACGTCTAAAATGAGACGGAATGGTGTAGATGAAACGGCTTTGATCATGTGTCTCGTGGATCAAGTGTGACTGGGGTTAAACAAAAAACTACTAATAATTACTACAACTACTATAACATCAACAACAACAACTACGACGAATAACGACTACCGCCTTCTTTATATATCAATCCCCACCATGTAACTTAACTACAGCAATAACAAATAACTAAATATATAAATACTTAAACAGATCGATTAATCAAACAGCGGACTGTAATCAATCGATAGATCAGTATACAATGTTAGAGATAAAACCAAAACAAAAATTTCACTTCAGTGGTTTCTTTGTTATTTGTTTGTTTGTAGGTGGTTTTTCTTGCTCTAGTGTATGTGTGTGTATATATGTATATGTATGTGTGTGTTTAGGTGTATTTAAACGTGTATGTGTGTAAGTGTGAGTGTTTTATCCACATTTGTTTTGTTTGTTTGTTTTTGTTTTTACTTTAGTTGTATGTATATTTTTTTCTTTTAATTTTTTTATAGTTTCTATTGTTTCGTTATTTTCTTTGTTCCACTGAGGCGTAAAACAGTACCACACAATGTATTGGTATCAGTCGAATAAGGATTAAATAAAGGTGAGGGGGATGAGGTAAGAAGAGAAGGAGGAAAACGAGGCAGAAGAGGTTGGAGAAGACGACGACGACGACGACAACCAATAACCCACACAACCACCACCATCACCACCACCACCGCCATGACAGTAGCGATGTCGACGATGACGGTAATAAGACAATGCTTTAAATTAACAATAGAAGAAAGAATTTTAAAATATGAAACGAAGACGTAGAAGATGACAATGAAAAAGATGAAAGATGATGATGACGATGATGACGATGATGATGATGATGATGATGATGAGGATTATGATGATGGCGTCGACAAGGATTGGTGTTATTTTTTAGGATCATTATTGTGATGAAAAAGCAGCTCTATAAATACAAAGATGTGAAAGGTGTATAGCAGAGGAAAATAAAAAGTAAATGGCTTTTTAGGTGAAATTAAACTGAAAATAACGGAATGTGAGAATGCGTCAGAGAGAATGAGGTAGAAAAAAAGAAAAGAAGAAAGGAGAGATGATAATTATGAGACAGTGAAGAAAAAGAAGAATTCTATGATTAATGATTTAAGAATGATAATAAGTGGTTAACCTATTAGGTATATTGAACATTATTCTTATCAACATTATTCGTATCGACATTATTCTTATCGACATTATTCGTATCGACATTATTGTTATCAACATTATTCTTATCAACATTATTCTTATCATTATTCTTATCAACATTATTCTTATCGATATTATTCTAATCGACATTATTCTTATCGCTGTAGCTAAATATGTTTCTATCTCTATGTTTTTTCTTTGAATCCATAGTTCTCTTCCTAACTTAGAATGATGATATTTAATGCCTAACATTTTTCACTCTTGAACGACTTCGGTATAATGTAATTAATACATTAGCTAACACTTGTACTGACGAAAGACTATATAGAGAATATGCTGCCTACAGCAAGAGTGAGATGGCTCCTTATGATGCAAGTTGAATAATACCTTTGTTATCAATTCGCCTGTTGTCTTAAACACTCGGCTTATAGGATCTATTCAATGAGGTCATTAATATTGGAAGGAAATCTTTCTATCCCCAACATCTAACACACATTTGGCAATTTTGATCAAACAGTGGGTCACAAAATTATGGACCCTCGTATTTATACATATTTATTTCAAGAGATTTAACTTTGACGCAACAAAATAAACGTTTATTTCATCATCGCTTGTCGACAGCTCTACCTCACCTCATATTAAAGATCTGTAGCCACACAGTCCTTTAATATTTTGTTCAGGACTCGTAGATTTATCAAGAACTCCTTTGTTCATTTCGTTCACTCTTTAAAAGAAAATATCTAGAATCGGTATGAAACTTGCCCAGTTCTCAAAACGTCTCACGGACAAGTGCATGGTACAGCACCCAGAAAAATATTTACTTGAATAAACAGCTGCAACAGCTGTACCTAGTTGATGCCTATCATCGCGAAGCAAAAATATGATTAGGAAGTTGTATGTTTGTTTTGGAGATTCATTCTAGCTCAGCCATACAACATGAAGAGCAATTCTGTTTTCTTGCTGGGCAAGCCCTTTCAAAATAGCATAATATTCGACTTACAGGTTTGCGATAAGTTTAGATTCATTGACAGTGCTATATGCTGATAATGTGCCAGCATGATCACTCTCTCTCTCTCTCTCTCTCTCTCTCTCTCCTCTCTCTCTCTCTCTCTCTCTCTCTCTCTCTCTCTCTCTCTCTCTCTCAAGAATTCTGCTGAAAGATTATTTGCCTTCGGTGCTGTAAGTTTTACACCGGCCATATCTTCTGAGTTTGAAGTCATTAATATCCTCAAACATGTACTCAATATAATGAAATCATCATAGTTTACATCAGTGTACCTAGTCCCCTTTCAGCATACATCTCTTCAGTCTGCTACTACGACAGCTCCTTTATAGGATCCAGTTAGCTCAAGACATCATCAGTAAGAAATGTGTCTTGAGCTAACTTGATTAACGTAGGGTTGTTGGTGATGATGCTGACATAATTTGTTAGTTATGACAATAATATATCAGTTAATTTTAATAGATTTAGGCTGGAAGTCAAATGTCGCGGGGTCGCGTTCAAATGCATCTCACAGCCAATTGTAGCGTTCTGTTTCATTAGCAATTCGTGTTCTTAAATACAAATGTAATTTCGAAGTAAAAACTTAAATAGTTTTCGAAATAGCTCTCAGTGTCAAATTAGAGTCTATGAACGTATGAAACTACAAATAAAAAGGAGAGACTGCAAGGGACATGGAAAACTGAGAGAATGTAAAGTGTAAGAAAGAGAGGAAGAGAGATCGAAGAAAAAGAAGACAAAGAAAGTAAGAGGGGTGGAGGGGGAGGTGTGAGAAAGAAATAAGTGTTTGTACAAATCGTTGAGAAGTGGCAGCAAACAAGTGTAAATGATTCTAAAGAACAGATAGGTACTGAGAAAGAACTATAAATTTATAGCCTTGTGGTGTAAATAACTGAAGCAGACGAGACGGGGAAAAAGAAAGTGAAACTAAAAGGTGAACGAAGAGCTGTTAAAATCAGAATGGTGGATATAAAAAGAGACAGCAATAAAAAGTGAGATATGAAAGAAAAAGAAGATATCTCTCACACATAAAGGCACATACGCGCAGGCCAAAATACGCACACACACACACAGATACATATGATGGGTTCTGTCGCTGGTTTTGACGTATGGCCGTCCATTTAATCGATATCGATCTATTGAACGGCCTACTCATTGCGTTAGGAAGTACTTGAGTATTTCTCACACACATGAACACTTAAAGTGTTGTTCGGCCATCGAGACGACGATGACGTGGAGGATCTGGTCATCTTGACGCTATCGGGCCCTGGGGATGCGCAGAGGACCTGGTTAGTTGAATATGAACACTTTTGTGTCTTTCATAATGTGAACAAAGAATACAAATGTCAGTGGAAGGTCTAAAAGTATTTTCCTTTCTGGCATCCCTCCGTTATTAAGCTGCAGTCTCTCTTCAAATGCTTCTATCAGATATTCCTTTTGTGCGTGATGTTGAAGGCCTTCACTGAAGCTTCTAGGCTATTGTTTACGACTCATTCCGACTTATGGATGGAGGTGAAATTCAGCCCACTGGACTTTGCTGAAGTGCAGTTTCTTATTGTTGTTTGGCACGTAATCGACAAGTCTCCTCCCGCCAAATTTCAGGCCTTGAGTCTATAGTAGAACGATTATTGCTATTATTAAGGTGGCGAGCTGCCAGAATCGTTAGCGCGCCGGACGAAATGCTTAGCGGTATTTCACCTCTCACTAGTTTCTAAGTAAAACAATTCTGTTCGACTGTGCCTTTCATCTTTTTGAAGTTGATAAATTAATTACCAGTGAAACACTGGGGATGATATAATCAACTGGTCCCCTCCCCAAAAATTTCAGGCCTTGTGCCTATAGTAGAAAGTATCATTATTATTATTATTATTTCCTTTGCACAGCTTCTAACACTGGAGATGTACTACGGTGTCAGCTATTCACTACCAGTGAACTAAGGTAACACCTCTTATATTTCGCGCACCTTCCGGAGTATTCGAGCGGTTTCAATTAGTGCTATTTTCTGCAAGTGCTCCACCCTTAATGCAGCCCTTATTTGTTCCATGTACTTCTCCAGATTTTTACTCACCGTTCCCAGGGCTCCGACAATTATTGGTACTACTACCACCTTTTTCATTGACCACAACTGCTTAACCTCCCAAGCTAACCTGTCATAACTATAGGCTTTTCTTTCTTCCTTATCGCATACCTTGTTGTCAGCCGGGCATGCTATATCTATGATCCAGCATAGTTTGCTTTCTTTCTTCTTCTTCTTCTTCTTCTTCTTATTATTATTATTATTATTATTATTATTATTATTATTATTATTATTATTATGTTTTTTCCTTCTTTCTTCAAATTTTCTTCCGTTTCTCGCCGAGTGTTTTCCATACACCTAGAGCAGAGAAGGGCATTGTATGCATTCCCAGATTACAAACGCAAATTCAAAGATAAAATATGTATTTAAAAATTAATAAATAAATAAATTCAAGGTTGGATGTTATTTTCACAGCGATAGTGCTCTTCTCAGTGCATGAGCCGTTCCAGTTAATACGATTTTTTGCACTTCCTGTAGGGATGGTAAGCCTGGAATCATTTTCAAATAGGTTTCAGTAGCTTTTTCATCATTCCCAGAGATCCTACAATCACTGGTACTGTAGACGCCTTGAGATGCCACATTTTTTCAATTTCCATTAGCAGGTCTTTATATTTACTAATCTTGTCAAAAACTTTCGCCGGTACAATGTGATCACAGGGAATACTCATGTCAATTAATAAACACATCCTTTTTGTCTGATCTTTTATAATAATATCCGGTCTATTAGCTTTTATAGTACTGTCGGTCTGCACGGGGAAGTTTCATAGAATCGACACATTTTCTCCCTCAGTCACAACTTCAGGATGGTGTTTATACCATTTGTCAGCGGTTTTGATTTTAGAATGCCGACATATTGTCCAATGTAAATACTGGCCGACTCTGTCATGTCTTGCTTTATATTCTACAGGTGCTAAGACTCTACACCCTGAGATTAGGTGTCTATTGTTTCAATCTCACCGTTACAGAATCGGCATTTTGGGTCAGCTCCATTTTTCATCACATTGGCTTGGTAGTTCCGGGTTAATAAGCTTTGGTCTTGAGCAGCTAATATGAAACCTTCACTTATTATTATCATCATTATTATTATTATTATTATTATTATTATTATTATTATTATTATTATTATCACCATTATTATTATTATTATTATTATTATTATTATTATTATTATTATTATTACTTTTTTTTCTTCTTTCAAATTTGCTTCCATTTCTTGCCGAGTGTCTTCCCGACTCCTAGGGCAAAGAAACTCATAGTATACATTGGTAGGCCATTAAACCAAACTCAATAGTTCGTTCATTTTTTTTTTTTTAAGTTAAATTAAAATACATGAGCAGCAACAGTTCTCACATCGACAATGCCCTTCTCAATACGTGTGATGTACCAGTTAAGACAATCTTTTGCACTTCTTGCAGGGATGGTAAGCCAGGGATCATTCTCATATAATTTTCGGTTCCCTTCTTGATCATTCCTAGTACTGCTACGATTACTGGTATTGTAACCGCCTTGAGATGCCACATTTTCTCAATTTCAATGAGTAGATCTTTATATTTTCTGAGCTTGTCAAACTCTTTCGCTGAGATATTATGATCACAGGGGATGCTCATGTCGATCAATAAGAAAACTTTATTGTTTTGGTCTTTCACAACAATATCTGGTTTATTGGCCTTGATGGTTCGGTCTTATTATTATTATTATCAATATTATCATTATTATTATTATTATTATTATTATTATTATTATTATTATTATTATTATTATTATTATTATTATTGTTGTTATTATTATAAACTATTTGTCACATTCTACCGAAAAAATCCACTTTTCATTGTTGCTTGTCTGCTTTTATTACTCAAATCTTACGACAATATTAAAAATATTAATGAAAAACAATTTCAGATAATGATGCTAAAAACGTGTGAAACGAACTTATGGTCAATAACATTGCATGTTTCACCAAAACCATACTGATTTCTCTTTTCACATTGGATCCTCTTTTATGACAGTGGAGGCGCAATGGCCCAGTTGTTAGGGCAGCGGACTCGCGGTCATAGGATCGCAGTTTCGATTCCCAGACCGGGCGTTGTGAGTGTTTATAGAGCGAAAACACCTAAAGCTCTATGAGGCCCCGGCAGGGATGGTGGTGATCCCTGCTGTACTCTTTCACCACAACTTTCTCTCACTCTTACTTCCTGTTTCTGTTGTACCTGTATTTCAAAGGGCCGGCCTTGTCACTCTCTGTGTCACGCTGAATATCCCCGAGAACTACGTTAAGGGTACACGTGTCTGTGGAATGCTCAGCCACTTACACGTTAATTTCACGAGCAGGCTGTTCCGTTGATCGGATCGACCGGAACCCTCGTCGTCGTAACCGACGGAGTGCTTCCATCATCTTTTATGACGGCAGTATGTGATTTGAGGTGTATTTAACTCTTATTTCTAGCAATTCTTGTGATCATTGAGTGACCACATCACATGGAGTCCTCTTCAAAATAGTTTCCTTCTCTTAAGCATATTCCACTTGAACGTCTCATTGTCACAATGTTTATCTAATATTTAAATTTCAAGCATGCACTTAAGTGATTAGGTTAAGTGGTCAGTTATACAAACATTGTCTTAATCGAGTTCCTTTCCGCATTTAATTGAATAACATGAAGACAATCGTTGTACGACAAATGAGTGTATTTGCAGTGTCTAAATAACCTACAGGTGACCAGCCAAGTTTTGATTAGTTCATTTGGAAACTTTCTGATGACATTTGTTAATCAATATTGAAAGGAGTTTCTGATAGCCTTACCGTTAAGTACTTGTAACGTTTCCTAACTCTCATTAATGCAGTAATTATTAGGCATTATACAGTAATTATTATGTATTATGAGTCAATTATTTTGAAGTAAGAAATAATCTATAATGTTCTACTTTTGCTCTTTCCTCAAGTGTTACATATTTCAGAAGTTTGATTATGGAACGAAATTGTAGGAAAACCTTTGATATACTACAACACTTCTGAAAGAAAAACATTTACAAAATACCTCTCTACCTAACGTTGATTTATCAAATACAATTGTTTATATTTCTCTTAGTTTTTCAAATACAATTGTTTATATTTCTCTTATGTTTTACATTCATCGTCACATATTTTTATTGTGTAATTTTACTGTACTTGCGAGCGCAGCCTTATGTATCTTGGACACGTGAAACATTTCGTCATAGTTTTGTATTTATTATGCATTAACAATACACTATGTAATTTGTACGCAATGCCCAAAGCCATATTTTCTGTGTTGTGTACATTTCAAGTGCTAGTGTTTTAACCCCATACGTGTAACCATATTTCATTCGTGAAGAACCAATTGTTATTGTTGTTGTTGTTATTATTATTATTATTATTATTATTATTATTATTATTATTATTATTATTATTATTATTATTATTATTGTGGAGGCGGCGAGCTGGCAAAATAGTTAGCACGTCAGACAAAACGCTTAGTAGCATTTCGCCCGTCGCTACGTTCTGAGTTCAAATTCCGCCAAGGTTGACATTGTCTTTCATTCTTAGTGGAGGGGGCTATTAAATATATGTACTAGTTACGCACAAGGGTCGATGTAATCGACTTAATCCTCTCCCCCAAATCTGAGGCTTTGTGCTTCTGGTAGAGACGATTGTTATTATTGCGAAGGCGGCGAGCTGGCAGAATCGTTTGTGCGTCGGCCAAAACGGTTTGCAGCATGCCGCCTGACGCTATGTTCTGATTTCAAATTCCGCCAAATCGACTTTGCCTTTCATCATTTCGGGGATGGATGAAATAAGTACCAGTCAAGTGCTGCAGTCAGTGTAATCGACATGTCCCCTCCAAAAATGTCAGGCCTCGTGCTTATAGTTGAAAAGATTATTATCATTATTAAGGCAATGAGATGGCAGTAATCATTAGCACTCCGGACAAAACAGTTGGCAGCATTTCGTCAGTCACTACGTTCTGAGTTCGAATTCCGCCGTGATCGACTTTATATTTCATCCGTTCGGGGTTGATAATGTAAGTACCAGTTGAAAATCGGGGTTCGATATAATCAACTCAGCCCCAACATAGCTTCCCTTATGGTAAAATTTGAAACCATTATTATTATTATTATTATTATTATTATTATTATTATTATTATTATTATTATTATTATTCAGTAGTTTTATTTTTATAGCGTGCTTTCACCTCACTGCCGAGCGCAGCTCTGTGTGCCTTGGGTATGTGCTGTGATTTGTTGTGATGCTCTGATGGTTATTGTATGGAAAGTGTTCTGCGTAGGATGTGTGCAGTGCCTAGTAGTGCGATTTTCTGTATGTTATATGTGTTTGTAAGTCCTGGTGTTTTTGTTATGTATTTGTCTGAATTTTTTTTATCATGCCTAATGCACCTACTATGATAGGAATTGTTTCTGTTTTCAGATTCCACATTCTAGTTACCTCTATTTCCAGGTCTTTGTATTTTGAAAGTTTTCCATTTCTTTTAGAGACACGTTGTCATCTGCCGGTATTGATACATCAATTAGAAAGCATTTTTTTTCTTCATGATCTCTGACAACTATATCTGGTCTGTTGGCCTTAATTTCTGTATCTGTGTGTATCGGCATATCCCAGGGTATGGTTGCTTTCTCGTTTTCTGTGTCCTTTTTGGTGTGTGCCTATTATTATTATCATTATTATTATTATTATTATTATTATTATTATTATTATTGTTGTTGTTGTTGTTGTTGTTGTTAAGGCGGCGAGCTGTCGGAGTCGTTAGCACGCCGGGCAAAATGCTTAGCAATATTTCACCCGTTTTTCCGTTCTGAGTTCAAACTCCGCCGAGGTCGATTTAGCTTTTCATCCACAAATTAATTATCAGTGAAACACAGGGTTTGATATAACCGACTAGTCGCCTCCTCCAATTTCCAAGCCTTGTGCCTATAGTATAAAGGATTATTATTATTATTATTATTGCTGTTGTTGTAGTTGTAGTTGCTGTTTTGGTCGTTGTCAGTTTAAAATTCTTGAGATCCTCTAGCCAAATTTGTGACTTTTCCTTGGCTATTTCTACCCTGTTCATTTTCTTCGGGTGTTATTCTTGTGAGATCCATCAATTCAATACGCAATTTGGATTAGATTTTAGCTTTTTCAGAAGTTGTTCTGGTTCTAATTTCGCCTTATTTCAATGTGTTATTTCGGGTTTACCTTTGTATTTCTTAGTTTTCTCGAAATATTTACATTCGTTTGACTTCTGCAATTATTTTACTAGTTTTCTTGCCTTTACTAAATACTTTTATCCCAGCGTTGTTATCTTATAGTATTTTTCTAATTGTAGAGAAGCGTACAACCTTGTATTCAAGATAATTATAAACTTCCAGTCAGATTTTGAGTGGTGTATTCTAAATGTGATTGTCATTTTCTTGTTTCACTTGCCAATCGCACTAATCCCGTAACGACCAGTTTTATAACCTATTTAGAAGTATAACTTCTATATTGGCAATCTATTACTTCATTAATCGGATTTAATTCTCTTTTGATATACACCCAAAACGCAATTACTAACTTAATGTTACTGTCGTTATGAATGATTTTAATATTTTAATGGGAAGCAAGAGGCAACTTCAAATTAACCGTCTAAAATGAACATTCATTGTTTACATTTGTACCAAAGTCCACTCTCATCTAACATGTTTTAGATTAATTGTTTATAAGTCCATCTTTCCAATATATCTTCATAATTTTGTGTTGTCTACTCATACCATATTTCATGTAATTGCGTGTTTAATGGTACTGTATTATATCTGCCGAATATATTCAACAATTTCAATCCATGAGATGCTTCGACCTTTCTTCTTCTACCACTCTTCATTCGTAGCTTTATTGATCAGTATTTCTGTTTTTCAGCCATATCAACCTTTACAGCAGTTTATTATCATTTCTTTACTGCCCACAAGGGGCTAAACAGAGAGGGGACAAACAAGGACAGACAAACGGATTAAGTCGATTATATCGACATTAGTGCTTAACTGGTACTTATTTAACCGACCCCGGAAGGATGAAAGGCAAAGTCGACCTCGGCGGAATTTGAAATCAGAACGTAGCGGCAGACGAAATACCTATTTCTTTACTCCCCACAAGGGGCTAAACATAGAGGGGACAAACAAGGACAGACAAACGGATTAAGTCGATTATTTCGACCTCAGTGCTTAACTGGTACTTATTTAATCGACTCCGAAAAGATGAAAAGCAAATCTACCTCGGCGGAATTTGAACTCACAACGTAACGGCTACGCATTTCGCCCGGCATGCTAACTTTTCTGCCAGGTCGCCACCTTACAGCAGTCTCTTCTACTTATGATTTAATATGGACGCCTACGATTTTCCAGATGTGGTGTTTGTTACTTTGAATAATCTCATCAACGCTGATTACCTCAGAGTTTATCTGCTTTCCTTGTTCGAATTGCATTGATTTTTTTCCATCTTATTTTAGCTACTATTGGGTTGGAGTCGAATGTTTTGTTGAAAGAATCGTTGTCGCTTTTCATACCGTCAGATTCTTTGTAATTTAACAAAGATCTGTTGTTACAGACGTTCTTTGATCTTGGGTACATCGCTTTCGATACATTTTGTTTTATTGTCTATTCTTTTTATTTTTCAATTGTGTCGTTTATTTATTGAAAGAGGAATTATTTCTCCTAATTTCTATCTTTCCTGCATGTTTATTACAATGTTTGCTTTGGTTTTCCACTTGTCTATATCAAGAGATCTAGGAAAAATACACTTTCTTTACTAACTACTGTAGCTGATGTATAATTATTTCGTTTTCCCTCACATAATTTAACGTTGCGTTAGCCTTCATTATGTTTACAAATTTTATTGTTTTTATCAAGTTTCACACGTGTGTGTTACCTAGAACAAAGAAACGTATTGTATACATTGATAGGCATTAAAATAAACACACCAAATTATTCATTTACAAAAAATATATATTTGGTTGTTGTTCTCTATTGCTATTGTTAGTTGGTAAATTATATGAACGTCTTTGAAGAAGCTTCACAACAAATGACATCTTACTACGTTATATTTGACTAAAGAGCTTTTTGGAATCAGATAGTCAATAGAAATATTTAGTACATTTGAGTATCCGCCTCATTTAGCTGAGAAGGAAAAATGCAAATTTTTTTTTGTGTGTGTGTGTTTCCTAATTATTCATGGTGGCTTCTTTTCCCTGGGTATCACTGAAAGATGCAAGCAACAATTGAGATAGTACTCACTGCCATCCCAAGAATTGCCATTAAAATTTTACAAACAATAAAGCAGCCTAATGTAGAAGAAGAAAATGAGAAAAGAATGAATAAACAGAGTGAGCAAACGTGACAGACATTTTAGCAATAGAAAAAATTAACGATATTTCTTGTAACACTAATAGTAAGACCAGTTGCTGCAATTTTCCTAACACTTGCTAATCCAAAAACACTTATCGATGTAGATTGGCTAAAGAAAAGAACATGAACGAGGACTGTTATAATGGACAGCGTCCTTTTGCTCGATGTATTGTCCAGAAACCAGTATCTTAGGTATTTTTTTAAACTTCAAAACATGTAAGGTTCTATACACCCATACAGAAAGCACTGGAGGAAACACTATCCGATATCTGTCACGATCTGCATGATCACATCTCACATACCTGCCGACAGGCTAATGATCTGTAAGATCACATATTACATACCTGCCAGCAGGCTAGTGTCGCATGTGAGAGACGAAATATATAAATATTATAGCCGATGAATATTATAGGTGTAGGAGTGGCTGTGTGGTAAGTAGCTTGCTTACCAACCACATGTTCCAGGTTCCGGGTTCAGTCCCACTGCGTGGCACCTTGGATATGTGTCTTCTACTATAGCCTCCGGGCGACCCGTCATGTGTATATATATATATATATATATATATATATATATATAATATATATATATATATATATATATATGTATGTATGTATGTGTCTGTATATGTTTGTGTGTCTGTGTTTGTCCCCCAACCGATGCTGGTGTGTTCACGTCCCCGTAACTTTGTGGTTCGGGAAAAGAGACCGATAGAATAAGTACTAGACTTACAAATAATCAGTCCTGGAGTCGATTTGCTCGACTAAAGGTGGTGTTCCAGCATGGCCACAATCAATTGACTGAAACAAGTAAAAGAGTAAAAAGAGTAAAGAGATGACATACATAACAATCTTGTATCTTGACTTGTAACTGTTTTACAAATGTCGAGGTAGCACGAAGTAAAATATAGGCGGATGAGTTTTCTGTTCATATGTACAACTTCATGGTCACTGGAGACTGCAAAGCTCTTCTGCAGATGTTACTGACTGTGACAGCTGAAAACTGTGACATGGTAGAAAAATGAGTTGATTTACTTTTTATCGTTGCCTATTGAAGTCTACCCCAAGGGACCTGAGAGCATAGACACAAGGAGAGGGTGGTCAATAATATTAGAGGTAATACTGTCAACAGTAAAATGCAAAACTTGTTGTTTTCAGAGCACCACTGTGTGGCTCGAAAGGTAATTGGAAACTCGGCTCATTGTCAGAGCAGGGAACCGACGATAAGGAAGTCCAAGGCTGTCTTTCCCAGAAGATAAGGGAGTCGAAGTCACAAACGAAAGAGGTGCCTCAGATGCGCGAAGAGAAGTCACACTCTGAAAAAAATAAAGTTTGTTCATATTACTCAGCACATCCTGATAATTATATTACTTCATCTGAGGGAAGAGGTAGGAGATATTGCGCTGACTAAGAAACAGAAAATTTAGACCAACTTTCAGAAGACCTTCAAATGTTAGACTACTCTTGAAAGCAACATCGATAATCAATGATTGAATTCCGACTCTAGGTCGTTATCACTAGATAAAAAGACCCATTTCAATAATATCAATTATGGAATATATTAAAAGTCTTCCTGCTTTTCACAGCTTTCATATTTCAGTAAACGACTTTATTTTAATGTTGATAATTTCTCATCGCCTTTGATATATAAGGACACGTACGAGCGCTGATATCACACTACCAGTTCTATACGTTGTTCGCTTTTATCCATTTAATTAAATCTAGATTAGTTAAATTTGCCACATAATTGAAAATAGGAGTATCAAGCCTGAAAGTGCTAGCTGAGATATTTTGATGTTGTAACCAACAACTGATTTCTGTCTGCATACGAAAGGATATCTGAGAGAAACACAGACTCGTAAACGCCGATTTGGATATTTTATGGTTTTTATATTACATTAGGTGAGCATTCGAATTGCTGATTTCAGATTCCAAATGGACCAATCACTAGCTTCTTGTATTTGGTCATCTAGAGTAGCAGACGAGTGGTTATAACTGTGTGCAGAACAAATATATCAAGGTGTAACTCGGTGCTTATCGTACGTATATCTTTGTTTTCGTGATAGCGTTCATACTTTTTACGGCTATTTATTACATAAAGTATCTCATGTTTCTTTGTCACACATGTAGACATCATACACACATGTATGTATGTATGTGTGTGTGTGTGTATGTATGTATGTATGTATGTGTGTGTATGTATGTATGTATGTATGTATGTATGTATGTATGTATGTGTGTGTATGTATGTATGTGTGTGTGTATGTACATATGTATGTATGTATGTATGTATGTATTATGTATGTATGTATGTATGTATGTGTGTGTATGTATGTATGTATGTATGTATGTATGTATGTATGTATGTATGTTGTATGTATGTATGTGTGTGTGTATGTACATATGTATGTATGTATGTGTGTGTGTGTATGTATGTATGTATGTATGTATGTATGTATGTATGTATGTATAGCACTCACAGATACGCCGGACAGCTTCATTTTTTTCCATCAATCACATTCCATTCAGGAGATATTTGACGATCAGTGTATACAGTAACAGACGATAAGTGCTATCGAAACCGGAACCACGTGGTTGCAAAACGGAATTCTTGACTGCATAGTCCTATATGCACATTAACACATTATATTTTAACATTTTTTTTCAAAATTAAATAATTTAGTTGCCGTAACTTATAAATTATAAAATGGGTGCCTTTAGTTGAATGTATATGATATACCAGTTTTTCGTATTCAAGATTGGCCACAAAAGCGCAGCTAGTACAGGTGAGAAGATACGGATCTATGCTGTTTACTTAATTGGAAAGGTAAACATCCTTACCAGCTCAATCAGTCACAACGTCTTCTAATTACAGAAATAAATTTGGAAATTTACAAGGAAATTAATAAGGAAACGTTTTGGGATCTTTGCTCTTCAGAAAATAATAGATACCAATAATTCTGCGAATAGCAGAAACAATTCATTTTAGCAATGTAATTAATAATGATAATTATATAAATTACATTACTTGGGCTAAAGAGGTAATCAATAATGAACGCGAAATTAAGACATCAATATCTTGTGCTTTTATGAACAAGTAATTAAAGGATGACTTGATTGATTGTTTGAGAGTGGAAGTAATTAGGTTCACATAGATCTGGAATATTCTCAACGGATGCATCTTATTTCAGGAATATTCTTTGTCCAAAATAAGGTTTTGTAGACAATAACTACTTCACTTCAAAAGGCATAATTAGATATATACGCTTTTCTTGACTATTACTGAATATGTATATCACTCTTTTGCATGATTTATCCGTAGTAGTATTTGGGCTAAACAAATAATATTCCTCATGACATATATGAGAACTTATCTTTAATATTATTACCGACCAAAAGGCGGCGAGCTGGCAGAAACGTTATCACGCCAGGCGAAATGCTCAGCGGTATTTCGTCTGCCGTTACGTTTTGAGTTCAAATTCCGCCGAGGTCGACTTTGCCTTTCATCCTTTCGGGGTCGATAAATTAAGTACCAGTTACGCACAGGGGTCGATATAGTTGACTTGATTCGTTTGTCTGTCCTTGTTTGTCCTCTCTGTGTTTAGCCCCTTGTGGGTAGTAAAGAAATATGTATTTCGTCTGCCGTTACGTTTTGAGTTCAAATTCCGCCGCGGTCGACTTTGCCTTTCATCCTTTCGGGGTCGATAACTTAAGTACCAGTTACGCACTGGGGTCGATGTAATTGACTTAATCCGTTTGTCTGCCCTTGTTTGTCCCGTCTGTTTTTAGCCCCTTGTGGGTAGTAAAAAATAAATATTATTACCCACCGTTTAAAATTCTGCCAAGTTCAACTTTGCGATTTATATTTCTAGCGTTCGATAAAACATGCACCATTCAAGACCAGTCTATATAACTAAGTGATTGCTTTCGCCCCTGAATTTGTGTAATTGCGGTTATTTCAGAACACAACTATAACCTTGAATAAGGCTGCGAGTCGGCGGAATAGCTAGCACACCGAGGGAAATGCTTAGAAGCACTTCATCCGTCTTTACGTTCTGGGTTCAAATACCGCCAATGTCCTTCCGGAGTCGATAAATAAGTGCCAGTTGATCGCGGGGGTTGATGTAATCCACTTAACCCCTCCACCAAAACCGATGGCCAAAATTTGAAACAGGTATTATCCTTGAATCTTTCAAGTCATATTAATGTCAACTTTGCCTTCTAAACTTCTGGGTTTGTAAGAGACATACCAGTCAAGTAATAAGTAAGATACAACCTGATACAAGAAATTTCACAGACAGCAATTAACTGACGATACTTTACCGCGGCACAATCCACCATTTAACAAATATAACTACATGTTCACAAGTTGAAATATTTGCAGATCAAACTTTTCTTTGGTATCTTCATGGAAATAATGATATATTCTTTTATCTTTCACTGCTTTCATTCAGTGAAGTGCGGTCATGATGGAGCACTGTCATGAAGCGTTTACTAGCAAAATCGACACCGGTACTAAATGTTTTAAGCCTGGTACTTATTCTAATGGTTTTCTTTGCCAAACTACTAAGTTACGAAGATGAAGTGGTAGGGGTGAACAAACAAAACACGAAGGCATACATAGATATATACATATTTATACACGTACACAGACACATACACACATACTTATATCTGTGTACGCGCGCGTGTGTGTAGATACAGATATATCTGTACACATATATACACGCGCGCGTTTGTGTGTGTATAGTACATATATATATATATATATATATATATATATATAGAGAGAGAGAGAGAGAGAGAGAGAGAGAAATTTCACTAACTGGGCCCAAGCGATTTTCCTTCTCCTTCCTTGGATTTTTCTATCTCCTTTCCGACGAAGAGCCATGCTCGAAACGTTAAAAGGTCTCTCCTTTCACTGAACATCAAACTAATATAATTCTTGAGCACGTCCTTCAGTTCGTTTATTTTTTCTTATTTCTTTCTTCGTTTTTTGTTAATTGTTTGTTCATTGAATTAACTATATATAGATATATATATACATATATAGGAAAGGTTTCTTCCGGTTTCCGTCAACAAAATTCATTCACATGGATTTGGAAGTCCTGGGCTAAGACAGTAAACCCTTGCCCATGCAGGGTCCACGCGAAGGAACTGAACCCAAAACCGCGTGCCTTCGCCCACGTTGACCTCAAACAAATTTAACACTATTTTTGTTTTAATAATTGATATTTATATTCCCTGGAAAATATTTATCGGATCTTTTGCATTTTTTTAAGATTTTCAATGCAGATGAAGTTTTGTATTCGGATTACGGAAATCACAGGCGTAGGCATGGCTGAATTGTTATGACGTACGCTTCACAACCATGTTATTTCGAGATAAGTCCCACGGTTCGGTGCTTTCGAAAATTGTCTTTCACTATAGCCTAAGACTGACCAATGCCTTGTAACTAAATTTAGTAAATGGAAACCGCGTGGAAGCACGTCGCATATATATATATATAATATATATATATATATATATACAAGTCGGAGCACTAACGAATTTGAATCAAACTGTTTTGATCCATACATATGTATATATATATATATATATATATATATATATATATATATGTGCTCGCCCGCCCGCGCGCGTGTGTGTGTGCCAGGGTATGTATGAGTGTGTGCGAGTGTTTGTATCTTTCTGTTTCTCCCTCATCATTACTTGAGAATCAATTTTGGTCTTTTTCTGCAAGGTGCCACAAAACAGGCCGATAGAATATACCAGACATAAGAAAAATCGTTGTCTCGATTTGATCCTTTAAACCCTTCAAAGTTGTACCCCCAGCATGATCGCAGGGCAATAACTGAAACCCGTGAAAGATGAAAGGTGACTTAGGAAATACAAGAATTATGAAATATTTATTTTTTTTTTGTGAAATGTAACGTGTCTGAAATGGCACAACTTTCCAGAGGGGACTACGATAGCTGTTCTCATGGAGTTCGTGGTGTAGGTAGTGAATGATTTTTTTCTGATGACGAATGTACGTATGTATTTCATTGATCGACGAAGGGTAAGACAGCGGAGGCGCGTGGGTAAATATATGTTCCTGGTGGTGTTGAGAATTATGATGTTTTTTAGGAGGGGTTTAAGGAAGCTTACCTAGCATCCGACTTCAGTACGTTTCTCCATGAGCTTGATTAACTCCCTAAGAGTTGCGAACTCGGCCTGGCCCAGGTGTAGAGATAGGAGGGTGTTGTAGTTCGCTGGAAGCATTGATTGATTGATTGATTGATTCTAGTTTCAGCTCACGAGCTGTGGCCATGCTGGGGCACCGCCATTTGGTGTTGCTACATGGTTTTACTTCACGAATGATTTTTAGCAACTGTCATTTGGTGCATGAGAGAGTTCGATGCAGCTGCCCTCATCTGCACCTCCTGCCATGAAGTTGGTTCATCTGGGATACCTGACAAGAAGAGATCCAGTTTCATTTTAAAGACATCTGCATCCACCCCATGCAGGTCTCTTAGGTTTGTTAGTTAGTTAGTTAGTTAGTTAGTTAGTTAATTTGGCTCAAAAGCAAATAGCAAGGCCATGTAGGGGGACATGGACTTAAGTACAGGGTGGTGTTCATGTAAAGAATTCAGGCCACTTGAGGTCCAGGGAGGCTTTGAACAAAGCGGTCGTCGGCATCTTCACCATCTCGTCTGGCAGCTTGTTCCACGGATCCGCAACCCGGACGGAGAAAGCTCCTCTCCTTCGATTGAGATGAAATCGTCGCAGGTAGAGCTTTTCGGAATGACCCCGCAGCCGACGCTCCGGAGCAGGAGTGAGGAACAGCTCTTTCGAGAGGTTACACTTCCCGCTTATGATGTTGTGGGCGAGAATGAGATCACTACGGCGGCGGCGTTTTTCAAGAGAACAAAGGTCGAGCGTCCTCAGCCTTTCTTCGTAGGACAAATTTTTGAGACCATGAACCATGCGGGTAGCCAGCCTCTGGACTCTTTCGAGGTGATGTATGTCTTTGAGGAGATAGGGAGAAGAGGCTTGAATCCCATACTCCAATATGGGTCTCACCAGCGTGACATAGAGTGGCAGGAATATGGCTGCTGTGAGCATTCCGAATGACCGTCGAATCAAAAACAGAATTCCGCGCGCTTTGTTGGCAGCATGGACGCACTGGGCCGAAGGCGAAAAGGAGGAATCCACCAAGATACCCAGGTCCTTTACCTGATCGGTCCTCTCCAGCAGCAGACGACCCGGCTCGAAATCAAGTTGAGTTGCAGGAGTAGAGCCGACAGGCAGATGACAGCACTTTGACACGTTCAGACACAGGTCCCAATCGTTAGACCACTTCCAAATTTGGTGGAGGCATCGACGAAGATCCTCTATACTACCGCGAGGAGCGACCAGTTTGATATCGTCGGCAAATAGAAGGGTGTGTTGCGTGAGGTCGTCGGGCAAGTCATTTATGAAGACTAAGAACAACAAGGGCCCAAGCACTGAACCTTGAAGCACGCCACTGCTCGCACTGGAGACGTCGGACCGCGAACCATTAACTTGAACTTGGAAGGAGCGATCTGAGAGGAAGGCACCAACCCATCGTACAATATCCGGATGGAAACTATATGCTTGAAGCTTGACAAGTAGTAGGCGGTGGTTTACCGAGTCAAAAGCTTTGGCAAAGTCCAATAAAACGATGTCAACAGCATCACTATCATCGAGGATGCGCGTCACCAATTCTTCCATTACTAGTAAGTTGGTCAAGCATGATCTCTTCGGCACGAAGCCGTGTTGGGAATCAGTGATCGAAGCTGTGTTTAGGAGGTGGAGCATCATACTTTTCTTAAGGATGGTTTCGAACATCTTGCTGATTATTGATGTAAGGGAAACCGGTCGGTAGTTAAGCGGGTCTTCGCGGCTCCCTTTCTTGAAAATTGGGCAGATTATCGCTGTTCTCCAGTCTGCAAGTATAACACCCGTCGCCAATGACATATTGAATAGTCGTGTTAAGGGCTCGCAAATGACCGGAGCCAACGCTTTGATAACCCGTGGGTGTATGCTGTCAGGGCCGTGACCCTTGTTGACATCGAGGCCTTGAAAAACACGTTTGACTTGGTCCCGCGTGATGATCAATCGAAGCATTGGAGGTACCGATCTATCAAATGGAGGGGGTTCACGACCATCATCTTGATTGAAAATAGTTGAAAAAGCCTCGGCAAATAATTGACTCTGTTGATAAGGGTCCTCAATCGATACGCCTGTTGAGTCTACCAATGTTGCAATCTGGTTGTTCAAGCGGGAATTCCGCTTGACATGGGCAAAGAAGGTTTTTGGATTGCTACTGGCATTTGCCGCGATTTTGTATTCATAACTGAAGCGTTCCTTCTTTTCAATTTTCACGGCTCGGTCTCGTTGAGTTTTGTACACCTCAAAAGCTGCAGTCGAATCCAGATTTTTGAATTCAGCCCAAGCAATATCTCTGAGTCGACGTTCTCGTTTAACCTTCTTCGTCACCCAGGGCTTGTGTTTCTTCCTCTTGGGAAGTCCAACGGGAACTGCCTGGTCAGTCAAACATATTACATATGCTTTGAGGGATGACCATAGTTCGTCAACTGAGGACAACGTCATCAGGGAACGCCAGTCCAGAAGCGCGGAAGCCTCGGTTAGAATTTCAAGATTAATTGCAGAGAAGACTCTACGTGGCAGCGAAGTAATCGTGGGCGTGGAAAAAGTTGTGTGCATGACGAACTTCAGGACCGCATGATCACTCTTGGCAAGAGGGACGCACACAGATACGTCTGACACTGATCTTGGATAGCGGGAGAATGCCAGATCTAGCATAGATGGCTGCTGCCCATCTATGCTAGATCTGGAATGTTTGTGTATTGTTTGTGAAATGTAGCGTATATGGAATGGCACAACACTGCTGAGGAGACTAGAATAACTGTTCTCGTGGAGTTGGTAGTGGAGATAGTGTATGATTTTTCTGATGACGAATGTACGTATGTATTTCAGTTTTTTTTTTTATTTTTATCGAACAAGGAGCCTAAAAGTGCCAATTAGAGAATGTAAACTTTACGTAACCTTGAAAGATGTGAAAAGAAAAATTATATGGGATGTACTAGAAGAAAAGAACCCAAACGATCAATTTTCTGAGTAACTGCAATTCTCGTATGTGAGATGCCTCGTAATTTTGCTGAGATAGAAGTCATACACTTGTACCACAACGCTGATTACGTGTTTATTAAAGTCAGTTCCGAGTGGTTTCCATTTGTATGTATTTATCAGGTAAGAAATATTTCTCTAAATAGCTTTAAGAACAAGGGTATACAGATATGCGCATTTTTATATTAAAGCAAATTATTCCGTATCCCGTATAATTCTGTTTTAATGCTCTCAGAATTAATTTAACTTACATGTATACACGCTCTATTTAAAAGCTTTATTATAATAGATGTTTACATTGCTGATGGCTGAGATATGAGATGCCATAATACATACATGCATATTAACATGTATTAAATTATTAATTATAATAGGCTTCTGATTGGTGGTAGCAATTATCTATTACTTTCTATAGGTGTGTTCGTATGTGTGTACCCGCGTATGTGTGTGCGCGCGTGTGTGTGTATGTGCGTGTGTATGCGCACACGCGTGATGTGTGTATATTATATATGTATTTGTGTATATATATATACATGTATATATATATACGTGTGTTTATATATATGTATGCCTGTATGTATATATATACATATACATACACGTACATATATATATATATATATGTACACACACATACATACATATATATATGCACACATACACACACACACCACACGTGTGCATACACACACGCGCACACACATACATATATACATACATACACATATATATGTGTGTATGTATATATATATATATATATATATATATTATATATATATATTATATATATATATATATATATATACATATAGATACATATTAGTATTTATTTGTTATTAGCTTTAAGGCCATATAACAACCATCTTACCATTATGTAATATGATATTTACTGTATGAAAAATATTAGATACAAATAGTTATGCAAATTTACCTTGTATTATGTCACTGGATTTTATCGGTTTATAATCAAAATCTTTTCTCTAGAAACTCGTAGTTTTCGTCAAAATTTATATTTCAATTAGTGATTCGGATATTAAAACAATCATCTACGTATGATTATTACTTTCGATAACTCTTTATGATTAAAGAAAATTACATTATTTCATTCGATGGAGCGATGGTTAATCTAAATTGTACGGAAATTTGCAAGCTAATTGGTCTTTGTATTGCAAGCATTCATAGAGCGGAAAACCAATGTCAGCTATGGCAAGTATTAACAAATACATCCATAAATACGCATGCGTACATAAATCAGAATTC
>NC_042998.1:20048492-20050992 GCF_006345805.1 Octopus sinensis
GTTTACAGTACAGCTTATATATTTTTCAATAGAGATAGTTACTATTGTTCGGCTACAGATTTTCGTTTCCAACTTTAGACAGAAAGCAATATCGGAATCTACTTCTTATCTCTGTATCCGTGGTAGGGTTTAAAGTTCAATAATATATAAATAGATAGAACTTTTGCCATTATTCCATAATAATACCTATATCTCTTTTCGCAATATGTATATGGAATCTATATATCTTTTACCTATATATCCTAGGTACAGTTTAAAGTTCAATATTATATTTATATAGATTTTTTTCTTTACTCTTAGAATTACCCATAACTGTTTGGCCAATATATAAGCATAAGTGAGTAATGTATCTACACACATATATATCGACATATTCTGATATAATTGTGTGTGTCCGTGTGTCCGGATGTTTTAGTTTCTTCTATTGCGTTTTTGTTCCAATTATATTATATATATATATATATATATATATAATATATATATATATATAATATATATATAAAATATTATTAGAGACAAAACCACTATTTTGCAAAACAAACAAGGAAAGACTTAATCAATACATAAAATTTTAATAAATAGTCAAATTGACTATTTATTAAAATTTTATGTATTGATTAAGTCTTTCCTTGTTTGTTTTGCAAAATAGTGGTTTTGTCTCTAATAATATTTTATAATATTTTACTATAAAATTGGATTTAATCCTAAATCTGATTTTTTCCCTTTAAATTTGGATTTATTCCCTAATATTTATTATATATATATATATATATATCATGCATATAACACATTTTGTTTTGAAGATATTGGTGCTTTTATAGTTTACTTTTATTTTCTAAATAGTTTTCATATTGGTTCTATGGTTGTATATGTTAAGATTGGAACAATACAATAGCATTCCCAGATCAATCTACTTTTTCCCCACTTCCTTGTTTTCATTATAATAATGAGATGATCGCGATGACGATCTCATCCTGCATTCTGTCACATGCAGGAAAAAATCACACCAATAATATTGCAAATAAAATCATCGTTAGAATTGAAATCGTTTAAGAGTTCAGTTCCGATAGATTTTATAGATTTGTTTTTTCAAGTGTACCATAGTAGTGTGTTTGTATTGTAGTAGTGTGTTTGTATAGTAGTGTGTTTGTATAGTAGTGTGTTTGTATTGTAGTAGTGTGTTTGTATTGTAGTAGTGTGTTTGTATAGTAATGTGTTTGTATTGTACTTTTAACATTGCTTTTATAGTTAATTTATAAATTTCGTGTGGGATTTTTTATAGAATAGTAACGCTAATAAATAATGTGATTTTGTATGTAGTTTTGCTTTGTTTATTACATTAAAATGTTTTGCAAATATCTGCAATTGTAAATGCTCGGTCTGCCTACGATAAAGACAGGTACGTGAGTGGCATTATAATAACTGAACTTTACAACTTTCACGTTTATACTAAAACGTATATTTGCACTCCATTTAAGTGTGAATATTCTGTTAGAACAGACTTCACTGGGGTGGTTACCATGCGAGAAACTCCCATAGTATAGTAAATACCGCAGTACAGCTTATCTTAGCTCTGCGTATTAATACTGCCTCTATTCCCGGACCTAGCTGCGTGTTGTGAGCAAGACAATTTATTTCACGCTTCTCCAGTTAACTCAGCCGTGGAAGTGAGTTGCGACATCACTGGTGCCAAGCCGAATTGGCCTCTGCCTTTCACTTGGATATACAGCAGAAGTGTGGAGAGATGAGTCTCCTACGCATGGGCGACTGCCGGCCTTCCATAAGAACAACCTTGTCTCGGAGGGTAGCTTTCTAGGTGCAATAACATGATTGTTCGTTCATGACCGAAGGGGGTCTCCTCCATATATATATATATATATATATATATATATGTTTAAGTAGTTGAATGAATTATCCTAGTATGGATAATTCGGTTAACCGATACCCGGGTAGCAAATTTACGTCAGAATGCACGGTTGAAGCTACAGTCCAAGGGCAGAAATCACGTGCTTTCGTGTGGAAATTTGTGTGTTTTTTTACTATAGATAAATGAAAGAAAGGAGTCGAACGACGATTTAACAAAATTCCTTTATTCTCGACACATGTTTCGAAGACTGCATATTCTTAATTCCGAAGGAATAAAGGGTGCATTATGCCGTCTTCTCATCAGGAAAGACAAGGCACTTATGTCAGCATCATGACGAACAAAAACTTTTAGATGACTGCCCACACGGAGTCCATAGTAATAATCATTTATCTATCTATCTATCTATCTATCTATCTATATATATATATATATAATATATATATATATATATATGCATATATATATATATACGACGGGCTACTTTCAGTTTCTGTCTACCAAATACATTCACAATTTTCGACTAGAAAGAGGTTGCTTTTTTGTCAGGGATGTATTTCATCCAAGCATATACCAGTTTAGCTCTATATCGATTAATTATCCTGGAATATGTTAATTTGTGTATAGTATTAGTGC
>NC_042998.1:20053492-20055992 GCF_006345805.1 Octopus sinensis
TCAAAACACACACAACTCGGAGTCCCAAAATCTGCCGGTATCCCAACGTGAGAGAACATGTCTACTGAGTGACTGTCCCTTCACTCATCTTCCAGGGACCCGACGCACAAACAGAAACGGGGCTTCAAGCCAACACACAAACCTGAATAAAAATAAAAATAGAAACACACCATGCTGCAGTAATGCTGGTCCAGTCTTTTCAGGAAGACACAAAAACAACAACAACAAAAGTGGAAACTACAACCCTATCCAACAGTGCAACCACACCTCCAGCCAAAAACTGCTCCCTAAGCAGGAAAATTCTTTTTTAGCCATGTTGAACATATAAAAAGAGATACACAAAAACATTCTAGCCATCACTCAACACCATCCTATGCTATTACCCCAGTGCACCAATTCCCCACATTGCTGCCACTAACACACACAAAAAATCCAAGCCCCGTGCAACAGTCAAAACCAGCCACTACACTAACCTCCACATTCCTACTCAATGCACAAGGTGTCAGCCCTTCCATCAATGCACAAAAATGGAGGTCCAATTCATTGAAGACTGGGTTGGTAACCATTCACACCACATCCCTTTCTTCATTCTCACTGAGACCCACCTTGACAACTCCCACTTGGAAGCCGAAGTGAGAGTGAAGAATTTCACAACCATCCGCGCGGATCGTATCGGCAGGAGGAAGGGTGGAACTGCCATTTTCCTGCATGATTTATTTACGGCAGATGGAAATAGTATATTCTCCAACGGCTACTGTGAATCAGTCACCGTGCACAACAAAGCCAATGACCTGACAGTAATTGGGCTCTATAGGCCGCCCCAAACACCCATACTGTGCTTTAAAGAATGCCTCAGCAGCATTAAGTGCTTTATTCAACAGTGCCATTCTAGCAACATACTCATGATGGGAGACTTCAATCTACCCTGTGTTGACTGGACTACAAACTGTTTGAAACCAAGCACTCCCGCCTCAACCGCTGACAAGAAGCAGCAGAGTCACTTTTCGACTTTACGAATGAGTTTTTCTTGTCCCAACTTGTCCTTGCACCACAAGACATCAGAACATTTTGGACCTAGTGTTTAGTAACCACACTAACACTATACATAACGTTACAGTGGAAAAAACCCTTCTTTCAGACCATGACATGGTTCTCTGTAACATGAAATTCCACCAGCCGAAAGCTAATCCTAGTGACCTTCCTCCAGCCCACCCATTTGACAACATGGATCTCCATAATGCCAACTGGGATGCAATCAGGAACGAGCTATCACATGTTGACTGGTCCTTTACACATACACACATCTCCACCAACCATAAAACATCTTGGCAGATCTTTGTAGACACCGTCACAGACATATGTGCAAAACACTCCCCACCAAGACCTGTGAACAAAAAGTGCAGAATCCCCCAAAACAGAAAAACCATTATCAGAAAAATAAAAAGAAACAACAAAAAAATTAACAAACTAAAGTACTGCCAACAGCAACACACACATTCGGCGGCTATCGCACTGCTTGAATCCAAAAAATATAACCTCCAACAATGCATGAAGACCCTCATCAATAACCAAAGATCAGCTGAGGAGAAGTGGGCCATTGAAAAAATCAAACTCAACCCCAAGTGTTCTTTTCATTTGCGAGGAAACGCAGGGTCACTGTCTCCACTGTAGGCCCTCTAATTGACGAAACTGGCACTCTCCAAGGTAATGCCAAATCCATGGCCGAGATACTGCAGAAACAATACTGCTCTGTTTTCAGCAATCCTGATATGGCCGATCTGGGCTATATCAGTGATGTCAACCCCCAACACACTATATCGGACATAACGTTTAGTGCCCCGTGATGTCTTAGCGGCGATAACGAAATAAAACACAATTCAGCAGTAGGCCCCGATAGGTTCCCTGCTTGTGTCCTGAAGGTGTGTCGACACCAACTTGCATCTCCCCTTGCTAATCTGTGGAGAAACTCACTGGATGCTGGCTATATTCCAAAAAACCTTCTGTCCCAGTCTGTTGTCCCAGTTTTCAAAAAGGGAAACAAGTCCCTTGCAGTGAATTACGTCCGATCTCACTCACCTCTCATATCATCAAGGTATTTGAGAGGGTGGTGAGATCTCGAATAACCCAATTTCTGGAAAGCAACAGACGACTGATCTCCAACCAACATGGGTTCCGTAATGGAAGGGACTGCCTAACGCAGCTCCTGCATCACTTTGAGGACATTTTGAGAGCTTTGGGAGAGGGCTCCAACACCGATGTCATCTACCTTGATTTCAGTAAGGCCTTCGACAGGGTCGATCACAAGATCCTATTGAAAAAACTATCCAACATTGGTGTCTCTGGAAAGTTACTGAAATGGATCAAGTGTTTCCTGACAGACAGATCTCAACATTTTGTAGTTGAAGGGGTAAAATCAAGCCCAGCCAAAGTCAGTAGTGGCGTTCCGCAAGGCACTGTGCTGGGCCCACTTCTTTTCATCATTTACATTAATGACATTAAT
>NC_042998.1:20060992-20078492 GCF_006345805.1 Octopus sinensis
TGAGCTTCCAATAATACTATATTTGTTCCACGTCCTCGCGTTGTTGTGTTTTTTGTGTTTTCTTGTTTGGATTACCTTTATATATATATATATTTGGTCGTTAAGTATGAAATCTGTAGTAAGGTATATGGTAAATTTTGACAGTTGCTCATTTTGCGCCATTATTATATTCATTTTTGTTAGAAAGCTGATACATTTATTCCTTTATTATAACTCATTTTTCGCTTTATAAGTATTTCTAAATCGTGTTTTGCTATTTTTGTTTAGAGACGGATAAGTCAGAAATTCGTACAGCTTTGAAATATGAGTCGTTTCTTAGAAATACAGCATTACAGACAGCTCAGACTATTAATGGAGTATATCATTCTAACGTTATTACACAGCAGACAGTATCAAATTGGTTTGCAAAATTTCGTCCTGGTAACTTTGAACTCACAAATGAGCAAGGCAGTCGATCAGAAACAAATAATGACGAACTGAAAGCCACCGTCGAGTCAGATCCTTCTCAAAGTGCCCGTGAATTATCGCTGTTGAATGGTGTGAGAAAGCATACAATATTGACTCACGTAGTTCTAATCGGTAAAGTGAAAATTTTGGGTGTGTGGGTTCCACATGAACTCAACGAAAATCAGTAACAGGAACTTTTAGAAGCCTGCATTATGTTACTTTCTCCTCACAAAAATGAATCATTTTTGAATCGAATTGTAAAATGTGATGAGAAATGGATCCAATATAACAACCGTAAACGTTCAGCACAATGGTTGGACAAGGACGAACCACCGAAACACAATCCAAAAGGCAAAATTCATCAACTGATGTTGTGCATTTGGTGGCCTGGCGCGGGTGTTATACATTATAATTTCATTAAACCTCACCCATAAATCACGGCCGAAGTGTACTGCAGCCAACTTGACCAAATGGTGCAGAGACGTAAAAAAACCCAGCCTAATTAGTCAACAGATCCATTCCTATTTTATTACAAGACAACGTCAGACTATACATCGCAAAAAGGATATTGGCGTAACTACAGAAGTTGGAGTCGGTAGTTCCCCATCATCCACCATACTCCCCTAATCTTGCCTCCACTGACTATCACTTCTTTCAGAACTTGGATAACTTTTTGATAGGAAAAAATATTTAATTCCGACGATGTTGTAAAACAGGCCTTCTAAGATTTTATTGACTCTAGATTGCCAGGCTTTAAAAGTTCCGAGCTGGACAAGCTATCGCTGAAATGGCAAAAGTGTATTGGCGATATGGGTGCATACTTTGATGAATAAAGCTATTCCTTGTATTTATATAACATTAGCAAACTTCTTTTCTTTTCTACAAATTTCATACTTGACGACCTAATATATCGTGGAGTTCTGTGTGTGTGTGTGTAAATTTCAGCAATATTACGTCTGATGACACAAGATAATGGCTACGTACAATCAGCGCTGTGTTTGCCCTGGTGAACTTATTTAATCATTAGTGTTTCAAAGCCAGAACACTGCTACACACCAGTACCATTCGTGATCTACTTTTTACAGATGACGCAGCACTAGTAGCGACCTCCTTAGAAGAAACTCAGTAACTTCTAGACCGGTTTTTCTTCTGCATGTAAAGCATCTGGTTTCACAATCAACATAAAGAAGATTGACGTAATCCACCAACCTTGCCCTACTCCTAAACAAATTCGAGGTGTCAAGGAGAGGCCACCGGTTCACAATTTTCTTGACACACATATGCAGATTGATGAGAAAAGCCTAGGTTATATGAGGTCATTTGCATGTCTTAATAGTAAAGTGAATTCGAGCGCTTCCCTTAATGATGTAATCGTCAACCATCTTGCAAAGACAACCATAGTATTTGGCAAACTCCATCATCGCCTATAGAATGAAAGGGGCATCAAACTTGACACCAAAGTACAGGTCTATAAAGCTGCCATTCTTACAACACTCTTGTATGACTCAGAATTGTGGATACCATATAGACAACATATTAACCATCTCGACATCTACAAAGGCTGTCCGAGAACAATCTGCGGTTATTCACTACAAGACAGAGTTTCTACTGCCAACTTCTTTAGCAAGTGTAAGATTAGTGGAATCCAGAGCTTCCTTACACAATCACAATTGCGCTGGACTGGCCATGTCGTCAAAATGAGTGACGAAAGAAAACCTAAAGTCCACTTGTACAGCTAGCTTGAGGGTGAGCACAGGAATGTTGGTCGACCATGGCTCAAATATGAAGACAAACTTAGAGATGAAGAGAGCTCACAATACCTTTGATCAAACATGCTTGGAACGAACAAAATGGAGATCGTTGTGTCAAAATATTAGAAACTTTGTTGCAACCAGCATTAACAGGCTTAGCGGTGCAAGGCAAAGGAGAAAAGCAGCTACAAATATACCACCTGTATTGACCAGTAATCCTCATACTTGTAACATATATGGCTTTCTTTACAAATCGTTGGCGGGACTTGAATGTCACATGCGACATAAGCATTATGACTGACAAAGAAAGCGTATGTTGCTGGAGCCTCATACGTCGAAATTGATGGGAGAGTCCATCATATATATATACGTGGTTGTGTTCTGTGCGTGTGTGTAAATTTCAGCAATATTAAGTCTGATAACGTAAGATAATGGCTAAGTACAATTAGCGCTCTGTTGACCTGCTTCAAAACCTCCAACTGTAATTTCATTTACAAGGAAGGCATGGTAGAGCTGCCTAATGAAGATTGAACAGAGGCACGGTTTAATCGACTGGTACGTATATGATAAAATAAAGGTATGGACAGATATAAAACTGATAAACTGATATCAAGTCAGATTATGACGTTTATATATCTTACCTTTTATTTTTCAACTCGTTTCAGTCATTTGACTGCGGCCATGCTGGGGCGATATTTGATCGCACTCTTGTGACCTAAACACCTGAAACATCAAGTTCTACCCTCATGTTTGTCAATGTTTAAATATATAAATATGATAACGTGACATTCTATCAGATGTCTGCTGTGTTTATACATTTATTCCTATCTGTCTTTGTCTGTCATTATGTATGTATATACGCTTGGATAACTTTGTATTTAGAAATTTGTATGTGTGTATATATGCGTGATATAATAAGCATATGGCAATTCACAAGTATGAGTTGTTAATCGTTCATTAGACTAGACTGTCATCCTGTTGCATGGTTGTTAAATCAGAGCTGACCTGAAGCTAAAGGGAACAATGTTGTGTAGAGAAACCTACAAGCAATGGAGAAACTATAAAATGTCGTTTCCACACAACGTATCATTAGATTTTGTTGGGATGTACAGTGTGAATCTCAGCTAGATGACAGTATATCTATTACATTTAATTAATTTGCCATTCATCTGCTCTACCACTTTTAATTCCTAGTATCGCAATAATAAAACCCAAAACTGCTTCTTTTATATGTATAACTCATAAGTGTGGAGGCGCAATGGCCCAGTGGTTAGGGCAGCGGACTCGCGGTCATAGGATCGCGGTTTCGATTCCCAGACCGGGCGTTGTGAGTGTTTATTGAGCGAAAACACCTAAAATCTCCACGAGGCTCCGGCAGGGGATGGTGGTGATCCCTGCTGTACTCTTTCACCACAACTTTCTCTCACTCTTACTTCCTGTTTCTGTTGTACCTGTATTTCAAGGAGCCGGCCTTGCCACTCTCTGTGTCACGCTGGATATCCCCGAGAACTACGTTAAGGGTGCACGTGTTTGTGGAGTGCTCAGCCACTTACACGTTAATTTCACGAGCAGGCTGTTCCGTTGATTCGGATCAACCGGAACCCTCATCGTCGTAACCGACGGAGTGCTTCCAACACATAAGTATAGTGGATATAAATATTTATTACGCGGATTTTGCCTTTAGAAGGACATATTTTCAATTTAGGGAATTTTTCTGTAAACTGACTGATACGTTCAATCTCTGCTTATTTTTTGATCCTTTAAAACGCATATTTATGTTAATGCATTGGAAAATAACTGGATAACGAAGGTATATCTCAGCTTCTACTTCTATCAATCATTGGACTGCGGCCATGCTGTCGCACCGCCTTAAATAATTTTAGTGGAACAAATTAACACCGGTCCTTATGTTTACTCTTTTACTCTTTTACTTGTTTCAGTAATTTGAGTGCAGCCATGCTGGAGCACCGCCTTTAGTATAGCAACTCGTCCTCAGAACTTATTCTTTGTAAGCCTAGTACTTATTCCATCGGTCTTTTTTGCCGAACCGCTAAGTTACGGGGACGTAAACACACCAGCATCTGTCGTCAAGCGAAGTTGGGGAAACAAACACACACACACACACATAAACCCCCACACACATAAACCCACACACGCACATATATATATATATATATATATATATATATATATATATACATATATACGGCGGGCTTCTTTCAGTTTTCGACTACTAAATCCTCTCACAAGGCTTTGGTCGGCCTGAGGCTATAGTAGAACACACTTGCTCAAGGTGCCACGCAGTGGGACTGAACCCGGAACCATTTTGTTGGTAAGCAAGCTACTTACTACACAGCCACTCCTGCGCCTATAAAATCTATTTTATTCTTTCCGTTTCTTTTGCCGAATCATTCGGTTACGAGGACTTACACAAACCAACAGCGTATATGACAGGCTTCCACACAGTTTTCATGTGCCAGATTCATTCACAAGGCAGTGGTCGATGCGTTACTATAGTACAAGATATTTCCCCAAACTGCCGTGCATTGGGATTGAAACCGAAACCACGTGGTCACAAAGTAAGCTTCTTCAACACATAGCCAATGCCTGTACCCATACATAGCCACACCAATGCCTATACACAGCCATGCCTGAGGAACAATGATATAGCCTGTTGCATTATCAAGTGCTTCAGATGTACGTAGAAAATTATACGTATATTTTTTCCTTTTTATCTAATCCATTTTAACATATAAAAAACAAAATCGGCTTCAGTAGGATATGAAATACACACGCTGAAAAACAATATCTCTAAAACCCCTGCTCTTTGAGCTTGCAAATATTATTTCTATAGATTATTTAAACACAAATGATGTTTGATGCTAATTCAGGATTTTCCGAATAAAGATAGTGGGAAAGGTTATTATATAGTATTGGCTTGTACTGAACTTAAGCGTCAGATGAAAGCAGCTTTTGAAAGCAGCGAATTGATATGGCGTTCATATTAATTTTTCTCATCCCTTTTATAATTAGCTTTCGATTCAGAGTTAAGAATCCTTACAGAAGTAATTCTCCGAAGGATTATTTTTCGGTTTCCTATGGAGCCTTGTACAATAGAGAATTTAATTGAAAAGATTTAAATGATTAAGAAATTATACACGTCAGGAAATTATTTTCATTGGGAAATTTTGCACATCAGGAAATCATGTAGAATAAGAATCATTAGATTCATCAATCGAATATTAGAAGCAAATTGTTTTTATATTCTTTATTTAGAATTTAAATATATTCTGAGGTTTTAATTAAGTGTTTGAGTTAATATTATTAAATCAAAATATCAAAAAATATCATAATATTGAATATTTTATGAAATATTATTATAATATTATTATTAAATCAAAAATTGTTATTAAATCAAAGGTAATGAGCGCAGAAAAATCCTTAGCGGCATTTCATTGGTCTTTACATTTTGACTTCAAATTCCGCTTAAGTTGGTTTTGCCTTTCTTCTTTCGGAGTTGATGAAATAAGTGTCGTTTGGTCGCTGGGTTCGATGTAATTGACTTAACCTTTTTCACAAGTTTACCAGTCTTGTGCCAGAACTTGAAACCAAAATTATCAATTTAAAAGTATTCTAGGACTTTAATACATGAAGAATTATCGTAAAGCAGTCAGAAAGACCATATCTGTCAATGAAATCTACGTTAAGGTTTCACATTTGAACCTGGCAGGTGTAAATTAAGTTGCCAGTTATTTATTATTTCATTTCAGTTCTGAATTTTATGAAGCAAATTAATACATGAACAGGTGAATAGAAGGATAAATATTAAAACAAATACAGGAAAATTTGGTATATCTTTAATTCCATGTTACACGTATTCTTCAGAAAAAAGATTTAAAAATTAATAAGGAATAGGGATAAGATAAAAATAAAAGAAAAATGTGTCGAAGACATTTGTTGCCAAAGATGTAGAAGACTGTATTAAACTTATATCTGAAACTAGAATGCAATTCTCATTTCATTTTCATATATGTGTTACAGTTTGTGGAAGCATGCATAAAAGTTATAAGACATAACACTTTTAAAAAATATAAGAGTGTATAATATATTTTTATATAGAGAGGAGACCTTTGACAGGACTCCTTACATGCTAAAAATGACAGTTAAAATCCAAACTACGAAAAAATGAATTCATGAGGTACACTGTTATAACACTAGAACGAAAATAAACACAGCGTGCCTCATGAATTGTTTTGTATTTTCTTCGTGGTTTTGGGTTTAACTACCATTTTTAGCGTTAAGGATACCAGTCAAGGGTCTCCTCTGTGTATAAAAATATTTTATACACTCTTATATATATATATATATATATATAGAGAGAGAGAGAGAGAGAGAGAAAGAGAGAGACACAAGAGAGAGAGAGAGAGAGAGAGAGAGAGAGAGAGAGGGAGAGACAGACAGACAGACAGACAAAAACGAGACACACACAGACAGACAGAAAGACAGATGTATATGTTGGTCCCAATTGCCAATAGATGATTATCTACTCTCGGAACATATATAGATGTAGTCTGGCGGAACGGTGGGATGCCCGCCAATCACTCATACCGCTTTAATCGGAAGTCCGTCCATGGCTTTATTCAGCTTTTGAGCAATCGTCGCTAAGTCTTGTTACTCTATCACTGACTTACAAAACACAGCCACTTGGGAATTGTACTCGATCATACTGCAGTTCACCCTGCGACGTGAATCACTCATTCTTTCGTTATAAGATCACATAGCAGCACTATAGAACATATGAATCTATTCGGCACGAAGCGCTTTGATAACACCATAACGCAGCACCCGGAGAAAGCAGAAGAGCACACTAGTGGAGGATGCTTTCCTTTCAGATGCACCAATCAGAAATGGGCAGATGAGATGAGATCATCTCAGGGACACGATCCACGGTACTAGACGAAAGAAGGCGGCGAGATGGCAGAAGCGTTAGCACGCCGGGCGAAATGCTTAGAAGTATTTCGTCTGCGTTCCGTTCTGAGTTCAAATTCCGCCGAGGTCGAGTTTGCCTTTCATCATTTTAGGTTCGATAAATTAAGTACCAGTTACGCACTAGGGTTGATATAATCGACTTAATCCGTTTGTCTGTCCTTGTTGGTCCTCTCTGTGTTTAGCCCCTTGTGGATAGTAAAGAAATAGGCACTAGACGAAAGACCTTTGATGAGAAACGGTGCAAGTCACTGCATCGGTTTAAATAAGACACTTGCTTGCCGAAGTTATTACATTGTCGAGTCAAATCCGGAACTGTAGGCATGCATTTTCTAATTTCCTATCATACAGCCATTCTTGCTCCCATGCTGTTCGTGTAAACGACTCACTGTACAGCTCCTGCTACAGAATTGGTTTAAAAAATTCTTTTCGAGAACCATCATGAAATTCTTGGTGTTAGGAAATAAGAAATTGTGAATAACAAGAATTTCACAGAAACACTGGCTATAAAATTCACGGGTTTTGCTTTTTAATATAAATTTAATTCAAAATATATTTTGTTTTACTTTAAATTCAAATTTTAAGAGAAAAACTGTACACTGTAAAATATCAAACGCTGTGTTTTATTTAAACGACTTCATCTGAAGTACTATTACACACTATTATCTTTTCATATAGCCTTTTAAATACAAATTCCAGCTGGAATCGAATGATATGAGAAACAGATTCTGTATTTGTATCACATTACAAGTTCTACTTCTGAAGAGAAATTTGTTAGACTTGAAATTAAAGAGCTGTTAATAATAAGATTCTTTTAGATCAATACGTTCTCAAAGTTTTCCCAGTAAAAAGTATTTGCTTTCAAAGTCGATCAGTTGTGAATGTTACTTCAACCTTTGTTTATATATTTGCGTACCTAATTGATTAACTGTTACAATTTGCACAAGAGGCAACCGATGGGTTAGTGCATTTTCACGAAAGTGACAAAATAATATATGTTAGTCGATGCAGAACAAATATCCCAAGGGTCGTAATTCATAAATCACTTTTTTCTATTATCTCAACGATGCGTATTTCTTCGCCTATATAAATCGGTGAAATATACACACGCGTATGTATATCCATCTATCCGCTCAGTCGAAGTCGACTCTCGGTTACTCGATGGATCAGTGTTCTCCAAACAGTTCTATCCTGGGTCGATTCTTTCAGATTGGCTATGGCCATTCCCGTGTCATTCTTAATAGTGTCAAGCCAGCAGGTTCTTAGTCGGCCTCTTCCGCTCTTGTCGCTGTAATAACTTCGGCAAGCAAGAGTCATATTTAAATCCAGGGATTTTCTCCGCACAATATGACCAAAATATGCCAAAATATAATAAGTATATATATACGTGCGTACATATAAGAACACATATAAACATGTCTATAGCTGAACAGTTAAAAAGTTCACTTCAAACGCATGGAGGCCCAAGTGTGATTCACATTGTGGAATTTCGGATAAATGCTTTCACTGTAGTCTTGAGTAGGAACAAATCTTATAAGCTAATTTGGGTAGAGTGAAATTTAATAGAAACACATAAAATTGAAACCCACAGCCTTGTCGTAGTGTGTCACGCTTCTTCTACTTAGCAATTACCTCAAACGTGCTCGTGTCTTCAGAATTATGCTCCGGATGAACTTGTGAGGGGAATAATATTTAGTGAGGAACCGGTGCTATGTTCGTTATTATTCTTGGCATTAATATTAATTTCAAGTCCCAAACAAAATCCAACAGTACATCATTATCTCAGTTTATCAATAAACTAGATTGATTCAACTTCTTACACTCTCAAGTGGTATATGGTCACCTGCGCTAAACCATACAGCTGCTGTAATAATTGTGGTTGTGGTTGTTGGCATCCTTTTGTCTCGGGAGACAAAGGAGTTGCGCATAAACTAATCCAGTCTGGTTTCTACATTTCATGTCCCCTCAAGTTTTGCGCAGGCCTGGGCTAGATGTAAGAGTATCCTGGGTAGCCCAATCGTCAGGATTCCTCTCTCGACCTCGCTGACATAGTTCAAAGGAGTGCCAAGCATTACGTTTGGCACCAGCTTGGTTGCAGGAGCTGCCGGAAGAGTGTCGAGTCAAACACTAAACCGCCTACGGAGCTCCACTCCTGATTTCTTTGAAGGTTGTCGCCTTTCCGTAACCCTGGATAGGGCCCCATACCGGGTACTGTCAGCCGAAGCCAGCTGGGACAAGAACGCAAAATACCCAGACAGATAGGTGATACAAGAAAGGGACAATAAAACATCCAGATAGACGGTACAAAGAAAACAAGGGCGGGTCATGCGGAGTTTTCTTTCCTCAGTCGAGTTCCAGATTATGCTTACAATTTCGGCTGGTTATACTTGAGATTGCTCCAATCTGGCCAGCCCCAAGGAAAAACTAAGCTAAGGTCATTAGATTCCTTGGAGGAAAGCAGCGAATGTATACGAAACAAGGACAGAAAAAAGCGGAGAAATGTTAGAGACAGACACAACTTCTTTTGAATGTCTAAGCGAACGATATACAGTTATAGAACCGAATAGTAAAGTTTATATGGAATATAAACTTTCCTATTCGGTATTGTTATTTTACATCTCTCGCTCAAAGATTTAAAACATATTGTTTGTCTCTATACGAGATCAGCCATTGTGTGTCTCTTAAAGAATATATAGCATATGCGAGTGGAGAGAACTTTCGTCATTAGCTTCTGGTTTTTCTCACACTGAGTACGGGCGACTACCCAGAAAACTAAGTCTGTGAGTATCACGTAAGGCTAGAGATGGGAGCGATGACCTCCCTTGAATATGCTACACGGTCACAAACAGTGTGTCGATAGCCAGCTGTAAGAGATGTTTTCCTGGGTCTAAATCGACAGTAAAATCGCCATTTATAGGGCTGCCATATTCTGTTGGCATATAAACTTTACTATATATACATATATATATATATATATATATATATATATATATATATATATATTATATATATATATATATACAGGGCATTTGAAGCGGTGTAAAATACAGTGTATTAAGTAGGCAATCAGAATTTAGGATAATTCTTCATTAGAGCTTTTGTTCGTCTGACCGAACTCAAGAAAAATTGAACCAAAATAACTATATTTGCTTGTTCATAAGGGATCTCATTTTCCCATTTAGTGTTTCCTAACTTAAGACAGCAGAAGACAATTTGACAGCTATATCTAGCAGATCATGCGCTCACCAGGAGTCCTTCCGCCTTTGGCTTCAAATAAAGTTTGATGCTACCGTGTAATCCTAAATCAGTCGCAAACGTAAAACTATCATTAAAGTCGTGCAAGTCGTGACAAACCTATTGTTTGCATGCCACGATCTATATAATTCAACACAGTCTCTATTTAAGGGCATTTCTAAGCGTCTTTGTCGCTATTTTCAGCATACTGAATGACAACTAAATTGCAAGGTGTGTTTATCTCACCTGGCAACGCTTAATATCTAAGAAGTTTGCTATAGCTGAAATACGTCTTTTTCTATTATTTATACAAATATATAGATTTCAGACATTTCAAAAATATACAAAGATTGTTCAAAACTATTTAAAGAAAGTAAAAACCTATTATATTTTGAATTTCTTTTCCTTTTAGAACTGTTTTTCTATCCATAATTTAACGCATTTCCTTTGGTATGTATGCTTTCGCAAAAATATTATTTTATTCAGAGTTAAAATACTTCTAAAGGTATGTGACTATTCAAAGATCGACGTAACAGCTCAGTTGAGAAAGCGTTGGAAGAAAGGTTCCCATTTCAACTATGCGCTTCAGCATGTAGAAGACATTTCGTTTTTGACAATTTTGATAACCAAAATCGAGTTAGGGTAGTGTTAAAATTGGTCACGTATATACATACCGTCGCACAATCATCATGCTATTAAGATTTACAGATGTTTTCGACTTGACGGTTACATCATTTATGCATCAGAAGATTATATCTATGAAGAATAATGCTTATGAATGTATACTTTTGTCCAGAATTAATTTCTACATACATCATAACTTGCTCTATCAAGGTAGTGTTTATCACGTTCTACTCATATAAACATTATCTTATCTATCAATTAATAAAATGCAGGACTCACAATGTTTTTCAGCCTCCTCGATTACCACTTTCCTCTACCATTCCAAACACTAAATATTTACGCTTTTATAGATTTAACACCTGATTGGAACCTAAGTATTCTTTAATTATTTAACACTGGCCTTTCTCAACGCCATGAAATATACATGTATGTACATGTTCACATCGATTTGTTTGTAAACGCTTCGTCGAATTAGCCTCAGCTATGTATCTCTCTCTATATATAAACGGCAGTTTGTCTGTCTGTGTGTCTGTCAGGTTGTACCCTCACACTGACCACGGCTTTCAACCGATTCTGATGAAACCTGACACACACATAGCCCAATGTCATAATTCAAAACTAACGCAGCGAAAATTTTGAAAAGTTCCCCTAGTTCTGAAAGAAAGCGATAAATTCGACATGGGGTCGAGAATCTAGCTTTTCATATGCAACACATTTTCTGTTGTAGTTTTCGCAACTTGCAATTGATTTTCACCAAACTCATGGTGAAGCTTAATGTTACCCTAAGAAACTTAATTCTGACGTTAGTTTTCCATGCAATAACTTACCATCAGAAAAAATCGATAAAATCATTCCATTTTGGGAAATCGCGTTCAAATTCAAGATGACATATTTTCGACAATATCTTTCACAAATTGGCAAGAATTTTTTTTGAAATTCACAGCGAGCATCATGTCTGTGCCAAGGAGCTATATGGCCCTTTTTATTCCAATAGGATACTTTATTACTGGAAACAATCGGTTAATTAAATCATATGTGGCACACATAGCAAACCGATTTGTGTATTAAACACAGACCACAGACTGTCTAGGGGACGCCTTCCATACCCGGGCAACGCCGGGCTATGCTGCTAGTGACTAATAAAGCTGAAATATGTCAAGAGTTGTTTCACGTAGTTGGCAAAAATAGGAAAAAGTGATTTTTATCTGATTACATACTTCTGTATTTTACTTTAACGTGTTTCTTTTCCTAACATACGATGCTCTCAACAATTTAACTGTTGTTTAGACAGAGCCTAAATCAGTGAGGGACCTGGGTGTCGACATGTGTGATGATACCTCTCTCTAAGTGCACATTACCAGGATGGCGACAAAGTGCAGACGACTGGCTGGATGGATCCTTAGAACATTAAGAACTAGATATAAGGAAACCATGATGGTCTCTGGAGGGCATTCGTCCTCGGCCGCCTGGATTATTGCTCACAGCTATGGTCACCCACCAGTGTGAAATTAACAGCGGACCTTGAAGCAATCCAGAGAAGATTCACAAAGAAGATCGTCTCTTTGCAACTGCTCAGCTACTGGGAAAGGCTGAAACTGCTAAGACTCTACTCCATGGTGAGAAGACGGGAGAGGTATGCAGTAATATACATCTGGAAGATCCTGGAAGGAATTGGGCCAAATTTGTGCAATGCCAGAACGGGATGACACTGCATAGTGCCAAAGATCCCAGCAACGCCATCGAGCTTCACGACCAGTTACTGCAACAGCCTGGAGTTCAGGGGCCCACAGCTTTTTAATACTCTCCCAAAGAGTCTGAGGAACATGTACAAAGTAGATATAGGTATTTTAAAATCAAAGATGGACATCTTTCTGTCGAGAGTCCCAGTTGAACCTACCTCACGGCAAGAGGTGCAAATGAGGGTAGCTACATCAAACTCCATTCTTCACCAAGTGCCATATATTGAAGGAGGCTCTCGGTAATAACAGTGTAGCAAAACGGCGGTGCATCAGCATGGCCGCAGCTATGAGCTGAGACTGCAGCAAAAAAAAATGCGTGGCGTGTCCTTTACTCCTTATTTGGTTTCAATCATTAGTCTGCAGTCATACAGGAACACAGCCTTCAAATATTTTATGTAATCATAACGAGATTATTATTTTTTAGTTTTTCATTTCTGGTAGTATATTCGGTGTTTGCTTGTTTGCTAGCTTGAGGGACATAATTCAAGATACTATTTTATAACAAGAGCCAGCGTAAGAACAGCGGCAGAAACATACACAAAACTTATATACATACATGTATATATATATATATATACATATACGCACATACACACACATACATACTCACACGCATACACACAAATATATATACACACATGTATGTATATGCATACGTACACACATCTATATATATATATATATATATATACGCACACGGCGGCCTTCCGCACGGTTTCAATCCACCAATTCCACTCACAAATACAGGTTTGTTCAAACAGTTTGGCAGTGCAATCGTATTGTTTCCTTTGTGTAACCAGCAGTTAAGCATTAGTGCAAGAAATTCTGCTTGTTTCATTCAATAGAACAGTATATTCTCTAAGTAGTACAGAAATGATTTTCAGTAAATGTATATATGTGTGTACGTGTGTGTGTATGTGTGTCACACACACACAGACACTCCTACACATTTGTGTGTGTTTGTATGTATTTATACCTTGCAACTATAGTTCAAATCTTGTATTCATATGTCATTACGCATATAAACTCTAGTATCTAACCAGGGCAAATTATAATTCAGCCGTATAAGATGGAAATACCATTTATGTATTATGACACTGAAAGCCTGTTTGTAAGTAATTATCTAATAGTTCTTCATTGATTGTAAACATACACTCTCTTCTATGAAATCCTGAGTCCCTTCAGCAAAATTCTTCAATAGAATTTTCGCGCCAGCTGCACACTTGACAATTTGCTACGCCAGACTAAATGCAAAAGGCAATATCCGTGTGAAAGGTAAAGAAATAAAATAACCTAGCGTGAATAATTTCATTATATTTAAGAGCTTAGCTCACAATTAGATAAATGGCGTATCGATAAATGTGCATGGTGTTCTCAATACACAACTGCCAATTCCTGTGGCAATTAGATTAATGATATAAGATCCACTTCACAGCTTGATTTAAAACGATTTTCTGTTTCAGGTAACAGCACTCACTTTATGATTAGCCCTCGACAGAGCGGTAAATCAGGTAAGGATCTTCAGAGTAATTGCTTTATAGTATATACTTCGGTGCGTCACAGTTATTGCTTTGCTGTCAAGTTGGAGAAAGAGAGAGAAAAGTAAAGGATCGGGTGAAAAACGCCGTGGAGTACGAGTATTTAGTTACCTCGTTTTATATTCTGAAATTGTATTATATTATGACAATGTAACTAAATAACATCTGTAGTGCAGTGTTGTTGATTCGTTGAATTACACTCACCACCACAAATGTGCGTTGATCTGCCTATGTAAGAAATCATTGCACAGCAAACTGATAGTGAACATGTTCTGTAGTAATGTCATTCCCGCTCACACCACCTACAACGAACATCAAAATAATCATCATCATCGTCAGTTATAGTAGTACCCCTTCTTGTTCTTCTTTTCCTCCACCTCATCGTGAAATTTGTAACAGGTTAAATTTAAACTTCAACTATATCTTATCTATTTGAGATCAAATCAGACTTGATTTTACTTTAGCGCCCATCGTCTGTGGATGATGAAATAATTATCGTTGAAAGATGTTCGAATTTGTTCGAATTTCCCAATTAGATAATTTTCTGATGAGTATGTGTTAACATACTCATCTATAATCTGCACTAATTTACAAATACCCGCGACCGCCAGATTGACATACGGATGCACAGTAGCGTGTAAATAAACTTGTATCATTTATGATAATGTAAAGTCCCCGTCGCCCTTTTCAAGCCTAGCCAGGCTCATGGGTCCGGTTTCCCGGTTTCTGTGGCGTATGTGTTCCCCCCAGCTGGGCGGGACGCCAGTCCATCGCAGCATTACTCAAGAAACAGGAAGAAAGAGTGAGAGAAAGTTGGGGTGAAAGAGTACAATACAAGTCGCTACCACCCCCTGCCGGAGCCTCATGGAGCTTTTAGGTGTTTTCACTCGATAAACATACACAACGCCCGGTCTGGGAATCGAAACCGCGATCCTCCGACCGCGAGTCCGCTTCCCTAACCACTGGGCCGTTGCGCCTCCACAATGTAAAGGTACCTATAGTTAATTTAATTATTAAAGTAATTTTAATATTTCTCTAATTTTGAGTGTACTGACAACTGTGACCATCCTCGGTTCGAAAAAGTCAGTACTCTGGAAAGGCCCTGGCACCCAACGATTCTGCAAAATCGATGTTTATATGCCTTTTTGCACATCATCTATAATGTAAGTCCGCAAAACTGGTAGGATGGAGGGAGTGACGATAAAATTAATTGCGATGTTTAGTTATGTCCATTTATATTTGTAGTGGGGGGTGGGGGGTAAGTGCAATTGAACGATTGTGTGCTTGATATATATTGTATCGTTGGCGAAGGGATAGAAGGGGATAGAAGGATATAAATCAAGCCGTAATTTAATTTCTGAATGTAAACACTTGTTATTAAATATCTCAAGGCATTTTCACCTGCCTCTTTAATTTTCTCTCCTTTGCCTGGCCTTGACATCATACTTATAATTTCGAAACACTGATGTATTAAGCATTCATTCACGATATTTACCTGATTTATCGTGCTTGGTTGAGTGCTGTTACCTGAAACAGAGAATCGTTTTAAATCCAACTGTGAAGTTGATCTTATATTAACTTAATCGCCACAGGAACTAGCAGTTGTCTATTGATAGCTCTATGTACATTTATTAGTACGTTATTTATCTAATCCTGATGGAGCACAACTGATTGTCGATTCATCCTTCCGGAGATACTTGTTCAGTGTGGATGATTTATCCCTCCTACATGAATTATATATCATTCCTTTTCTGGTTCTGTTCCGATAGCATTTCACATTTGTTTGTTTTCTTCTATTCGAAGAAGTTGCCTACTCCTCATTAAAACTTTCCCCGCCTTTACATTATGGGGCTTTTTTTGGCGGGGGTTGGTATACTGAGACTATAAGGCGGCGAGCTGGCAGAACCGTTAACACGCCGGGCGAAATGCGTAGCGGTATTTCGTCTGCCGTTACGTTCTGAGTTCAAATTCTGGCGAGGTAGACTTTGCCTTTCATCCTTTCAGGGTCGATAAATTAAGTACCAGTTACGTGCTGGAGTTGATATAATCGACTTAATCCGTCTATCCGTCCTTGTTTGTCTCCTCTGTGTTTAGCCCCTTGTGGGTAGTAAAGAAATAGGTATTCCGTCTGCCGTTACGTTCTGAGTTCAAATTCTGCCGAGGTCGACTTTGCCTTTCAGCCTTTCGGGGTCGATAAATTAAGTACCAGTTACGCACTGTGGTCGATATAATCGACTTAATCCGTCTGTCTGTCCTTGTTTGTCCCCTCTGTGTTTAGCCCCTTGTGGGTAGTAAAGAAATAGGTATACTGGGATTATTCTTCAGTCACCCTTCTCACAGCCCAGCATTGGTGATTTTGAATGAAAGAGAGAAAAAAGAATGTTTTAGCGCGTCCATTTGGGGAACGACTAAAATATGTTATATGTTTAATTCGATAGCAACGTATAACTACTACGACACAGAAAATTCACAATGTCTCGAGCAAAATATATTTTGTAACACAGTGAAAATGTACACACATAAATGGAAGTTCAATTCCAATGTATTCGTACAAATGTAAGTTCAATACAACGTATTCATACAAAGAACAACTGAATGCTAGTTGCAAATTACTTAAGAAATTTTCGAATGCGTCTTGCCAGACTTCAGGTCAGCATAAACAAATTGAAACAAGAATAAGTCAAAGGAAAGCACTTATCTAACGACCGCTTCTACGTTCTGTCATCCGTGCGTAATGAGAGAACGGGAGAGAGTTTCAAGTCTCAAAGAAATTAGTTTTTCTAGTTTCAGTGGATCTGTTCCATCACAATCACAATTTTTTTAATTAATTTTTTTTTAAATTAAACAGTTTGAAATCTCGAATACTTGTAGAATTTCTCACGTAGAACACGGTTTATTCTGAACATTTTTGACAAAATTTCGTATTTTATAAGTTATTTCGTGTTAAAGTTGTCATATTTGGGTAATTTCAACCAATCAAGGACGTGTATTCGGTTGAAGAATACACGTTGCAGCTACCATGCTGGACTTGCAAACGTAGATCAGCGAAAGGAGAAATGTTCTGCGTGAGTCGACGTATGTATCCGAATAAAAGCAAAAACGTGACTGTTTGAACATGGAGACGACTGTCTTTTATAGCTACGCCGTTCAGCGCCGCCTAGCTGCTAGCTACGCGCAAGGG
>NC_042998.1:20088492-20090992 GCF_006345805.1 Octopus sinensis
CGAGCAACTCGACCCCGGCACTTATTCTTTGTAAGCCCAGTACTTATTCTATCGGTCTCTTTTTGCCGAACCGCTAAGTGACGGGGACATAAACACACCAGCATCGGTTGTCAAGCAATGCTAGGGGGACAAATACGGACACACAAACACACACACATACATATATATATACATATATACGACGGGCTTCTTTCAGTTTCCGTCTACCAAATCCACTCACAAGGCTTTGGTCGGCCCGAGGCTATAGTAGAAGACACTTGCCCAAGGTGCCATGCAGTGGGACTGAACCCGGAACCATGTGGTTGGTAAACAAGCTACTTACCACACAGCCACTCCTGCGCCTATATCTCTGTCTATCTCTGCTTACATTCTTTATTCTTGTACGTGTTACAGTCATTTGACTAAGGCCATGCTGGAGCATTGCCTTGTAGTGATTTACTCGAACGAAATATTCGAGGACCGATTTTTAAAGCCTATTACTTTTTTCTTTCGGTTTGTTACGAGGGCGTAAGCACACCATTACCGGTTCCCAAGCTGTGTAGGAGGGGGTCGGAAACAAACATAGACACAAGATCTCCCATACACAGACATATATACGTATATGTGTGCTTGTGTGCGTATGTGTCTGTGTGTGTACGCGCGTTTTAATTTAGTTGATTTAGGGTTGGATGGGATGACACTAGGAAGAGAGAGCTTCCTGGGGAGTCCACTGTCAACACATAGGATATTGTTCTCATCATGTTTTAACACTAAGTTAAGTTATCTATTTTTATAGCTGCTGTTTAAAAGTGCTGCCTGAGAGAGGCTCTGTGACATTCGAAGGCTTTCTGCACTAATCCCATGACTTTGCGCTCTTTATCTCTTCTTAAGTAGAGCCTGTCGATATCATTATTTCTTATTTCTTTATTGCCCACAAGGGGCTAAACATAGAGGGGACAAACAAGGACAGACAAACAGATTAAGTCGATTACATCGACCCCAGTGTGTAACCGGTACTTATTTAATCGACCTCGAAAGGATGAAAGGCAAAGTCGACCTCGGCGGAATTTGAACTCAGAACGTAGCGGCAGACGAAATACCGCTAAGCATCTCGCCCGGCGTGATAACGATTCTGCTAGCTCGCCACCTGTCATTATTTCTGTGCAGATTTCCAGCTGATGTCAGTATCTTGCGGATTTTAACATCTATGGAGTGGATTTTTTCTACAGACCAGTCAAGTATTCCAAATGCTGGAATCAGGACTGATACGGCAAATGCATTACGGAATTTTGCTTTGTAGTACGAGAAGAGTTTGGGTTACCATATTTTTCTCTGGTCTCTCTATTTTTATTCACAGTACTATCGAATTATACGTTCTCACCAGTGCTAAGATACTTGTAGCATCCTTTGTGTGAGACAGGAGAGATAGCGAAACCATTGATGCACAAATTTTGGATCTAGGGGACTGATTTTTCTTATTCAACAATCAAATATGAGCATTTCTTTTGACCAAATTCCATTTCTATGTCAATTGAAAAAAATGTAATTAATTCAAGCTTTTTTTACTCTTTTACTCTTTTACTTGTTTCAGTTATTTGAGTGCGGTCATGCTGGAGCACCGCCTTTAGACGAGCAAATCGACCCTAGGACTTATTCTTTGTAAGCTTAGTACTTATTCTATCGGTCCATTTTGCCGAACCGCTAAGTTACGGGGGCGTAAACATACCAGCATCGGTTGTGAAGCTATGTTGGGGGAGCAAGCACAGACACACAAACACACACACACATATATGTACATATACATATATACGACGGGCTTCTTTCAGTTTCCGTCTACCAATTCCACTCACAAGGCTTTGGTCAGCCCGAGGCTATAGTAGAAGACACTTACCCAAGTTGCCACGCAGTGGAACTGAACCCAGAACCATGCGGTTAGTAAGCAAGCTACTTACCACTCAGCCACTCCTATTTATTTATTTTTTTATTTTTTTTTGGCAGAGGGGTTGCATCGTTAACACTTTTAGCATAAATTTTGTGGTCATCTACAAAGAAATTATAGGTTACATTCATATATCTAACAGTCGCAGACTCTAGCACTTAGCCATTTGAATTTTGTAGCAAGAACGATAGATTTAATGCCAAAATGACCAGCATTAGAGAAAAACTAATCTTTGAAATATTCCCTTTGAAATATTTATAACATCGGGGGCAATCGTTTTATTTTCACTTCTTAGTGTAAGAATTGGTTCTCAGGTCTATGCGAGCCTCTCAATGGCAACTTTTAATGTTACAGACACTTTTAACAAATGTGGGCACTTCAGCAGCCGTGGATGGTGAATATAACGAAATGTCTTACTATAATCAGGCCGCAGTGTTACAGGGCACCTACGACTGATTGATTGATTGATTCTAGTTTCAGCTTATGAGCTGTGGCCATGCTGGGGCACCGCCATTACGATGTTTTTTTTTTTTTTGGTTTCGTTTTGTTTTCTTTTTTTTTTCACTTCAGACAATACGGTTT
>NC_042998.1:20095992-20115992 GCF_006345805.1 Octopus sinensis
GGGTCGATGTAATCGACTTAATATCTATGTCTGTCCTTGTTTGTCACCCGTATGTTTAGCCCCTTGTGGGTAATAAAGAAATAGGTATTCTTCCTCACCTTGTCACTGGTTGCTGTGAGCGGAGTGCACTCGTTTACAAAACATGTAACTCAGGCTTTGTGTTTGAGGATGCCATTCCCTCTCCTTTCCACCACTTTCAGAATCCCTATTATAGGTCATGCGCCCTGCTTCTCCAGCAGGGCTGAGCGACGAGAAAGACCATCTCACGCTGTGGAATTTCGTGGTTATTGGACCCTGAAACAGTTGCTTACAGATAACAAGTAGAGCAGATGGAAACTAAATGACCCTAGGGCGGTGAGCTGGCAGAAACTTTCGTACCCCAGCGCGAAATGCTTAGCGGTATTTCGTCTGCCGTTACGTTCTGAGTTTAAATTCGGCCGAGGTCGAGTTTGCCTTTCATCCTTTCGGGGTCGATAAATTAAGTACCAGTTACGCACTGGTATATATATATAATCGACTTAATCCCTTTGTCTGTCCATGTTTTTCCTCTCTGTTTAGCCTCCTGTGGGTAGTAAAGAAATAGGTATTTCGTCTGCCGCTACGTTCTGAGTTCAAATTCCGCCGAGGTCGACTTTGCCATTCATCCTTTCGGGGTCGATTAAATAAGAACCAGTTACGCACTGGGGTCGATATAATCGACTTAATCCGTTTGTCTGTCCTTGTTTGTTCCCTCTGTGTGTAGCCCCTTGTGGGCAGCAAAGAAATAGGAAACTAAATAACCCTAGTTAACGTAATAAAGACAACATAATTGGCGTTTCAAGTTCAAACCTGCATCTTGCGACTTTAAGCAAACTATGGATGCGAACATAGTTCTTCAGACGATCGATAAACATGGTAAATACATTTATTTGTGTGTATTTCCGCGTGCTGATATCATACGCTTGGTGTGTATGTGTGTGTGCGTATTCAATAATTTTTTTTTCTATAAGAAGTAAAAGCATACTGCTCATACATAATTGATAATTTTAACAGAGACAAAAAACACAAGAGCATCAGCATGTTTTAATCCGAACAGATTCAAATATATTATTAGAATACCTGAATAAAACCATTATATGAAAAATTAGAAAAAATATATATACAAAAATACACACACTCCTAATAATTTTATGAATGTTGATTCCTACTTTAGAAATAAGAATAAAAAAATTATCTTCACTAGAGAATAGAGCTGTTTCAAAACGCAGCGTACATTTTGAAAAAAATAATATAGTTTCATAAAAAAGCAAATTGCACGACGAAATAATATATGAATAAATGATCACATTTATATATAAAATAAAGATCAAACAGAAATCAATATTCGAAAGAAAAATAGTCAGAAAATATAACATAAAAATATATTTCTGAATATAAAAAAACTAAAAGCAGTTTTTTTTAATAGTACTATTTATTATCTTTATCATTTTTCTTTTTGAAAATGACATACAGATACTGCAAAGGGAATTTAGGAATGTATTACTAAAAAGCAATATAAAAACAGGAATAGACAAAAATATTAAAGACATAGTATTTTTGATTTCTAACTGTGGTACATCCATAAATTTTGTAAGAGAGATTGGGTAATCGTCAGTTAAATGGACAGAAATATATGTCTGGTGTGTAGCTTATCGATTACGGATATTTAAAAACCAAACTGCATTTTTCTGTATGAACACACGTCTATTTCAATAAATCAACAATGGAAGTTCTTTCGGTGGTCTTCTTCGCCGAGATGTGTACACCACAGTTCACGAAAATAATAATACTCGAAATGCTTGACTTCAGACTCCACTTAAGACAAAATTTCGAAAATATCAGGAGGACATATAAGAATCATGACTTAGGTGAGCCAGACTCCCTAAAAGCGTAGGAAACTAAAAGGATAAACATAGAGGGAACAAATAAGGACAGACAAACGGATTAAGTCGATTACATCGACCTTAGTGCCTAGGTGGTACTTAATTTATCGACCCCGAAAAGATGAAAGGCAAAGTCGACCTCGGCGGAATTTCAACTCAGAACGTAAAGACAGACGAAATTCATATTTCTTTACTACCCACAAGGGGCTAAACACAGACAGGACAAACAAGGACAGACAAACGGATTTAGTAGATTACATCGACTCCAGTGCATAATTGGTACTTAATTTATCGACCCCGAAAGGATGAAAGGCAAAGTCGACCTCAGGAGAATTTCAACTCAGAACGCAAAGACAGACGAAATACCTATTTCTTTACTACCCACAAGGGGATAAACATAGAGAGGACAAACAAGGACAGACAAACGGATTTAGTCGATTACATCGACCCCAGTGCTTAACTGGTATATAATTTATCGACCCCGAAAGGATGAAAGGCAAAGTCGACCTCGGCGGAATTTGAACTCAGAACGTAACGGCAGACGTAATACCGCTAAGTATTTCGCCCGGCGTGCTAACGTTTCTGCCAGCTCGCTGCCTGTTTTTTTATACATCTGAGGAATCGGATCCGAAGTGTTGTAAGAAAAATCACTTCTAAAGTATATCTGTAGAAATAACCTTAACAAATTATGTAAAATGCACGGCTAACACAGTGAAGCACGGTATTGACTTATAAAAAAGTTTAGCATACTTTATATTATATTATGGCTGCAGAATGAGATATTGCGTCCCTACATATCATTAATACTAACAGGTCGATAGACTTGCTTGACGGGTGTTTTTGTTTTCGAGATTTCTACTGGTGTCCGCTCGTCCCGTAGCGCGGTTCCACTACCTTACATGCATATATCTATACATAAGCGTAAGAGTGGCTGTGTGGTAAGTAGCTTGCTTACGAACCACATGGTTCCGGATTCAGTCCCACTGCGTGGCATCTTGGGCAAGTGTATTCTACTATAGCCTCGGGCCGACTGAAGCCTTGTGAGTGGATTTGGTAGACGGAAACTGAAAGAAGCCCGTCGGATATATGTATATATATGCATATGTATGTATGTGTGTGTATGTTTGTGTGTCTGTGTTTCTCCCCCAACATCGCTTGACAACCGATGCTGGTGTGTTTACGTCAGCCCAACTTAGCGGTTCGGCAAAAACAAACGATAGAATATGTACTAGGCTTAGAAAGAGTAAGTCCTGGGTACGATTTGCTTGACTAGAAGGTAGCGCTCCAGCATGACCGCAGTCAAATGACTGAAACAAGTAAAAGAGTAAAAGAGTATAATTGTATATTTGTTTGCTTGTGTATTTGTTGTTTGTATGTATGTATGTATGTATGTATGTATGTATGTATGTATGTATGTATGTATGCATGTATATCCAGATGGGAAGGGTCTTCCTATGATGCTGACATGTTGTGTCTGTGCAAGACCCTGCCTCAGTAGAGCTGGACTCAAGTGTCATCTTCGTAGTCATAAAGCGAGACAGATGAGTGACAACCTGGCCACTGCTGGTGGTGCTACACACCATACTAATCATATCTGCCAGGCATGTAGAAGAGAGAGTAATTCGACAGGAGGTCTTAAACGACATGCAAAGGTACATGAAGCCCAATTACAACTACAGTCGGCTATTACCGGTAAAGGTTTTAGCTGCCAATTCTGTACAAGACTTTGTAGATCTTTAGCTGGGCTAAAAAGTCACATTCGATCGCAGCACCAATAACAGTTAAGCTTCGTGCAATGGCTATACTCGATAACGAGGAGGCAGCCATAATACCCCTCTATGTGTGTGGGGGGGGGGCGTTTATGCGTGTGATATATATATTTACGATGGTTTCGTTGTGACTATTATTGTGAGCGGTACAGTACAAGGTTGAAGCTTGCAACCTTTTGGAAATGGTGTCCCTATTTTCCTCTTATTGCAGAAACGTATTCAGGCAAGACGTTATTGAGATCATTCCTTCCAAATTATCCACGAGCCGGAGACAGTATAAAGCATTTATTTCTGCGTAGTCTCATATTTAATTAATTTTAATTAATTATATTTTCGCTGTTATAACTTCAGCTTTGTTATTTACCAGAATTATTCATTAACGTAATGATCGTTTTAATCAAACACGAAGTAAATTTAATTAATGCAAGTTTCTTTATGGTAATAGCTACATCTTCATTATCAAGTGAGAAAACCGATTTACCTTATCAGCATACTAAACGGATGTATTAAGTATTTGGCATCCACCGGAACGAAGTTTCGTCCATCTATCCATCTTTTCTTCTCGATAATCCCGAGAGATTTCCGGGATGGAGTCCCTAGACACTTCTTCCAAAGTATCCTGTCACAAGCAAACCGAGTGCAGATATGAGCAGCATATGGGAACCGGTATTAAGGAAGGATAGAAAAATATTAGGTTTATAAGCCCTAAAATTCACTCCGTAATTGCCCACGGACATATGGCGTAGTGGTTAAGAATGTGGGCTACTAACCCCAAGATTCTGAGTTGGATTCCGAGCAGTGACCTGAACACTAACAATAATAATAATAATAATAATAATAATAATAATAATAATAACAATAATAACATGGAAAATATCTTAGGAATGAGAAGCCAAGTTTGAAATTTCCCCAAGAGGGTATATCAGCCGAAAGGTTGTGTTAACAACAAACAAGATGAGGACAAATATCCGTCAAATGTAAATAATGTAAATAATGTACATAATTCCTCATCTCTTAAATATAGAACTGCGTTATTATAATTCCCAAGCGTGATCAACTGAAACTATGGATTTCATCCAACAATCTTCCTGGTTTACATCTAGGTCTCTGCCGGTTGACTTGGTTTGAAGAATCCGTCTTGCGATTCCTTCCTACTACATTTTAACCATATATTTGTAGTACCGCGGTTGTGACCTCTGAATGCGAAGAAGCAGCAGCTCGGCCAGGAGAGACGTACTCTTTCGGATATTAACCAACATTCATGGTCAGAGTCGAGGAGAGGCATGAAAACCAAACAAAGCAATTTTGGCTTCTTTGCCAATCTCTCTGAAAATTCCCTACAAATGTATAAATACATTTTAAAACAAAAAGCAATCCTTAACGGTGGTGGTGTGGTAGTTGGGAAGATAGATAGATAGATAGATAGATAGATAGATAGATAGATAGATAGATAGATAGATAGATAGATGGATAGATGGATAGATGGATGGATGGATGGATGGACGGACGGACGGACGGACGGACAAATGGACGGATAAAAAGACAGACAGACAAACAAATGGAAGGATGGATAGAGTTAGATTTTGTCTCTTTGCATCTACATATGTACGTCTATCATGTAATGTTGTTGAGGATATAGGATGTTAGTGGCAGAAATGTTGGTGCTGGTGGTAGTAGTTGTGGTGGTGGTGGCAGTGGTGGCGTTAATGATGAGGTTTGTAAGAAGTAACGTGAAAATTTTCAGTTGTTGTAAAGTTTAGTCGTAAGAAAGATTTCGTTTCATTAAAAACTACATGACCATATATATTATATCACAAAAGAAAAGCTGATCTCCACCTGTCTGTCAGTAAAAACATCGCTATAGATTGATGGAAGTAGGCGAGAGATCAAAAGGGGATATAACTGAGTGCCACAGCATATTTTGACGGGAATGGCATACTATGTATATATATATATATATATATATATATATATATATATATATATATATATATAAAAGTAAATAAATGGCACAACGAAGTACCGATATTTACTGGAAAATAGCGAACGTATTAAAAACGACGCTAATGTATAGCTTCACTGCGTATGTACAAGCAAAAATGCGTGTGTGCAACAAACATGAAAAATTGTCTTACCACTAGGGAGAACATCTGAAAAATGAAATACCTAGAAATGCGGTACCGGTTTCAGATTTTTCAAAATATGTCTGCCCACATATATTTGATTTATCCTCATCAACCACATATACCTCGACAATATTTCAAATGTTGCCACATCTATGCCAGTACACTCGACTGAACGTCAAAACGTTGACAGAACGAGAACAGTGAAGAAGTTTCAATGAAAATAGTAATGCAATATATATATACGAATGTGTGTATGTTTCTGTGTGCATGTGTGGTGTATGTTTCTGTCTGTCATTCAACATATAAACAACGCAATATAGGAATAATTGTGTATATATATATATATATATATATATATATATATATATATATATATATATATATATATATATAATATAGTATGATATGATATATAATAATATAATATAATCGTATATTATAAAAGAAAATCTAATCTCCACATTGTCCGTCCGTAACATCATCTCTGTAGAGAGAGGAAATAAAACGAGAAGAAAAAAATGTTCTTCAAAGACAAATGCAATGAGAGGAACGGTGTGTGTTTGCGAATGATAGATAAATAGATCCTGTTGTGACCTTAGTAGCTAGCAAAATTTGATTAAAAACACGGGAATTTTAGATGCAGATTTGTCAATACAACGCAATACAAACTTTAAAAATGACTATATATATATATTAATAATATCAAAGGGTAATTAGAAATATTTGAAATTTCTATTACCAGTGGTCTAGCGTGTAAAAATTTAGTCAATAGACCATATATTATTCAAACAAGTACAGTATACATTTAAACACACAGTAGGCATCAATCATAGGATTCCTTGCACGCTAGAGAGGACACTTAAATTCCAAACCACTATTAGGGATAAAATTTTGAAGGGGATGAAAAATAAGAAGATTTACCATCTAACTCCTGGACCAATGATTTCAGACATTTTTAGCAAATAGAATAATTTTTCTGGAAAATTTTCAAAGTGAAAAGCCGGCATTTTATTTACTGCCGACAAGGAGCTGCGCTTGCGCGGTAGATTTTAAAAATTAGAATGCATAAGCACGGGGCATATACTGGATCGCCTCATGTATGTATATTTAATCTAATGTGTACCTGCTGAAGAAGACTTCGCCTAGCAAATTATTTTATTTGCTTAAAAAGACTGAAACTATTGGTCCAGGAGTTAGATGGTAAATATTTTTATTTTTCATTCTCTTCGAAATACTGACGACACAACGCAGACTCTAAAAACAGGCTTTGACTTTGAACATTTTATGAAGTTACGAGCATGGTTAACAAATATTTTTGCTGGCAACGGAACGACGGGTTACAACCTAGTATTTGTAAAGAGCAATCACTACTTTCGGTATCAAAACCTCGAGGAGAATATTTTGCTACCCAATACCGAACTTTGCTTAACTGCATTAAAAATACAGAGGCCAACGAGGGTTCCATTCTTTGACCTACGACATGCTAGCTAAATATAGCAGCCAAACCTCTCTCAAGTTACTTTCTGCCATTTGGAAAATATCATTCACGTCACTTAATGTCTGACTAATGCAATGAAAGGTTTCCCTTCGAGAAATTCGAGTAGACTATGTTCAGTCAGTGCTTATACGCTGCCAGACAACATCAAGATGATTCGAGTAAAAAATGCATTTGAAAATATTCCAATATAAGTATTTATGTATCTACGAATATATGTTACTAAGTAGGCATGTACGTTTGAATCTATGTATGTATGTATGTATGCATGCATGCATGTATTTATGTACGTATATATGTAGTAGTTGTTGTTGTTGTTGTTGTTGTTAGGCAACAAGACGGGTAACGGTGATTAGGTAATGCTCTAGGGCTTACGGGCGGGAGACCCCAGACCTTGGAAAATTAAACTTTGGTCGTCTTGTTGTAGTCGAGGGTTCTTCGTTGACGCCCGAAACCACTGGGAGGTGGCCCTCGAAGTCGCTGGAAATGGAGATCTCCAGGTCCAAATTCTTGAACGGCGTATATATGCATGTGGGTATGTGGTAAGTTAGACAAACTGACAGACGGTTCAGTAGGCAAGACAACAGATATATATATATATATATATATATAGCCGAAATTGCGAGGATGATCCGGTTCTTGACTGAAGATTAGAGGCTTCGAATGACTCGTCCGTTTTTTGTATCGTCTATTTGAATGTTTTGCGTTCTTGTCCCATTTTGTATTTATATATATATATATATATACATACATATATATATATATACATATATATAATAGATAGATAGATAGATAGATAGATAGATAGATAGATAGATAGATAGATAGATAGAGAGAGAGAGAGAGAGAGAGACAGAGCACTCTGATCGGTTTCTATACATCATAGCATCTATAAATATATCTGCGTATGTATGTATGTTTGTAAAAATGTATGCATACTACTTACGTACACATGAATGTAGGCACATGTGTTTCTGCTTGTTGTATATATGTATAGTTCTTTTAGATGTCATACTGATTGCTTGCTAAGCAAATAAAAAATTCCGCTCATTAATGTCAATCCGAATTAAAGTGTATTATGTTAGTTGGCGAACAGCTTGACTTGAAACAAGGAGACATTTCTAAATATTTCACGGAATTTACAAGTAAGCTCCTTCCAGCTTAATTAGACATGAATACTTGCAAACCGACTAAGATAAAGATCAACATATTTCATTGAATTCAAACTCTTCATTCTGCCGAAAACTGACCATGGATAACACTTATATTAACACTTCTTTCTGCAGGAAAAATAAATTACGCAAGATCATAGCCTACTCGAAGTGATTAAAGTTAGAATCAGCTTTGTAAGAAACGAGAAGCTGTACTTTAATCTGAACAATAGACACAGAATAACTACCATATATATACATATATATATCTATATATATATATATATATATATATATATATATATATATATATATATGTATATATGTATATGTATCTATGTATCTATTTATATATATGTATTTATGCATGTATGTATATATATATATGTATATATATATAAATATATGTATATATATATGTATATATATATATATATATATGTATATATATATGTATGTATATATATATGTATGTATATATATATATGTATGTATATATGTATATGTATATATATGTATATGTATATATATGTATATGTATGTATATGTATATGTATATATATGTATATGTATATGTATATATATGTATATGTATATATATGTATATGTATATATATATGTATATGTATATATATGTATATGTATATATATGTATATGTATATATATATATGTATATATATATATATATATATATATATATATATATATATATGTGTGTGTGTGTGGTGTGTGTGTGTGTGTGTGTGTGTGTGTGTTTGTGTGTCCATGTGTTAGAATGTGTTTAAATTAGGGGTTAACGACTAATTGTACAATGCTTCGGATAGAAATTAACTGACAATGTTGCTTGAATAATTGAGTGTTTTCTGTCAGTTAATGGTTTACTACACTTTCTCATTAGGTCGCATCTTGAATATTTTCGCAAACAACTTGAAAATTTCGCCGCTAATGAAATGTTTCCAACGGTAATATTGATTGCCGAGTTGGATTTTAAAGCAGAGATAACGACTTTGCGTTGATAGATAGGAAGTAGAAACGCTAACGCTGACGGTGTATAAAGGCTGAGAGTAAAGTAAACTCACAAATTCAGCCGTACAGGTATTTATTTTCTTCTAGCAAGAACAGGTAACACATTGCTAATCCGTTAACAGAATCATTAATTATCGGAAAAAAAAAGTATTGAAGCATTGCTTCCGGTTTTCTGCGTTCTCTGTCCAAATCCCACTAGAGTGAACTTTATTGTTCTGGTATGAGAGACAATATCCATATTCTCCGTCGCCCTTCCAGCTGTCGCGCGCAGGATCAAATTGACGACAAACCAGAATAGGTGTCAGTCTTTCTTCTATTATTTATTCTATTGTGGAGGCGCAATGGCCCAGTGGTTAGGGCAGCGGACTCGCGGTCGTAGGATCGCGGTTTCGATTCCCAGACCGGGCGTTGTGAGTGTATATTGAGCGAAAACACCTAAAGCTCCACGAGGCTCCGGCAGGGATGGTGGTGATCCCTGCTGTACTCTTTCACCACAACTTTCTCTCACTATTACTTCCTGTTTCTGTTGTACCTGTATTTCAAAGGGCCGGCCTTGTCACTCTCTGTGTCACGCTGAATATCCCCGAGAACTACGTTAAGGGTACACGTGTCTGTGGAGTGCTCAGCCACTTACACGTTAATTTCACGAGCAGGCTGTTCCGTTGATCGGATCAACCGGAACGCTCATCGTCGTAACCGACGGAGTGTTTCCAGCCAACCGAATTTATTCTATTATGAGCGGGTTCCAACTCGGACCGTAGTAACGAAGTCCACTCGCCACACTGCACGGTCTGTCATCACTGCCCCCAGGTCCTAGATATATTCCACGCCAACGTCTACAGTCAATTTGTCGATGTAAGTGAGACAACGTTTTCCTCTTCTTATATCTCCTTGAAGTGGGTCCCACAAGACTAATCTTGATGTTTGCAGTTCTATTCTTTATTTATTTATGCGCCCTTTTCAAGCCTAGCCAGGCTCATGGGTCCCGTTTCCCGGTTTCTATGGTTACTCAAGAAACAGGAAGAAAGCGTGAGAGAAAGTTGGCGTGAAAGAGTTCGCCACCACCCCCTGCCGGAGTCCGTCGCACGATAAACACACACAACGCCCGGTCTGGGAATCAAAATCGCGATCCTCCGACCGCGAGCCCGCTGCCCTAACCACTGGGCCATTGCGCCTCCACTGTAGTTCTATTATATGGGCACGAAAACAATTCACGTAAGTATGTAACCTAATCATCAACGATTGCTAATGAAGACTGTAGATTTAATGTATGTGTGTGCATATGCGTATGATTCTGTGTGTGTGTGTACACAACAGGTGATTGGAAATATTTTTGATATTATATATTCATCATGAACGCGGCGAGCTGGCATAAACGTTAGCACGCCGGACCAAATGCTTAGCGGTATTTCGTCTGCCGTTACGTTCTGAGTTCAAATTCCGCCGACGTCGACTTTGCTTTTCATCTTTTCGGGTTCGGTGAATTAAGTACCAGTTGTGCACTGGGGTTGATCTAATCGATTGGACCTCTCCCCCAAAATTTCGGACCATGTACCTTGGGTAGAAAATATTATATATTCACCATTACATATTTCCGTTTGCTAATGGTGGTTATAAAGTTGTACTTGTAGTTGAAAATATGCAACATTTCTTCTGCGTGTGTATATATATACACACGCAGCACCATGTCAAATGCCATCCACACTCATGCATGCGTACACGCGCACGCGCACGCACACACTCACACACGCACGCGCACACACACGCACACACAACACCATGACAACCACACACACTTGACAAACAGACGCCATCTGACCAAATACTACAGACACACAGACACATCTATTCACTCACACGCAGAGAGACACACATATTCACCTCATCCTAACCCCACAATCATTGATGCTTGAAGGAAAGCCAAAAACAGAAAAAAACGGGTACATCTTTCTCAATTCAACAATTCTGCTAAAACGGACAGGTCAGTAAACAAGCTCGCCTTGAATTCATAATATTCTGTACTGACCCTGAGATGTATAATATATTTATTTTAATCTTTTCTGCCCTTTTTTCAAATATTCTCATCATACTGTTGTACTTTCTTATGTCCTTAACATGTCCTTGTTACCAAAGACTGTATATATACATGTAATGTGGCAATTTGCAACAACCAATAATTAACGCAACCAAACTTCCAATAATATATTTGTTTTATTCTTTTCTGCCCATTTTTTCAAATATTCTCATCACACTGTTGTACTTCTTTATGTCCTTAACATGTCCCAGTTACCAAAGACTGTATATATACATGTAATGTGGCAATTATGTAAAAAACTTTTTTGAATTCATAATATTCTATGTTACTTTTGACAATCTTTTTCCAAAGAGTGAAACCGGTTAAGTAAATAAACATCTTTTAAATTGCATTTTCAAACCTTCTTTCGTATATATATATATATATATATATATATATATAAAGCGCAGGAGTGGCTGTGTGGTAAGTAGCCTGCTTACCAAACACATGGTCCCGGGTTCCCCGTTTCAGTCCCACTAAATGGCACCTTGGGCGAGTGTCTTCTACTATAGAATCGGGCCGAGCAAAACCTTGTGAGTGGATTTGGGAGACGGAAGCTGAAAGAAGTCTGTCGTATATATGTATATATAAGTATATATATACGTATATATGTGTGTGTGTTTGTCCCCCTCAACAACGCTTGATAGCCGATGGCGATGTGTTTATGTGCCCGTAAATTAGCGGTTCGGCAAAAGACACCGATAGAATAAGTAATAGGCTTTGTTCGGCCCGAGTCTGTAGTAGAAGACACCTGCCCAAAGAGCCACGCAGTGGGACTGAACCCGGAACCATCTGCTTGGTAAGCAAGCAACTTACCACACAGCCACTTCTACGCCACGCCTACACCACTCCTACGCCTTTGTATATTAAACACCTTTGCCTGTGTGTGCATGTGTGTGTGCGTGTCTGTGTGCGTGTATGTGTGTATGTGTGTGTTTGTGTGCGAACGTGCCTGTGTACTAAAGTGTGTGGTAAATATCATTGGAAACCTACACCTTACGGAGTCGTGCAATCTTGCTTACGGTTGGCTGTGTTCAAAGGATGCTTAAAAATTTCCAACAGCTAACAGCGCAAACATTTAAACAACACCAATAACCGTCAGCTAATCTCTCCATGTAGTACATAACGTTGTTAAAGTGTTTTCTTCATGCATCAGGAAGTCGGCTCTAAAATTAAAGTGATATAACCTGGTGATATATTATTAACTTGAAATTTATTCCTATTTAGTATATTTTAATGCTCTGCTCTTTCTCTCTCTCTCTCTCTATCTCTCTCTCTCTCTCTCTCTCTCTCTCTCTCTCTCTCTCCTGTTTGGATATGTAGTAAGATGACGAATGATGTGGAATTTTACCGTGAGACACAAGTTCATCGTTCTTAGCTCCGTTCTTCGCAATTAGTGTTCCGTATAAAATTGCTTATTAAGGCATAAATCCGAGAGTTAATTTGGCAATCGAGGTCAAACATTTGCCATACATGCAATTAATTTCGATCTGCAAATATTAATGCACAATAAATTCTTCAGCAGGATATATATATATATATATAATATATATATTAATATATATATATATATATATTATATATATAGAATGTTGTATGTATGTATGTATATACATACTACTTACATACATACATACACACACAACATACACACATACATATATATATATACATACATACATACATTCATATATATGTATGTATGTATATTTATATATATATATATACATACATACACAATACATACATATATATATATATATATATATAGATATACGTACATATATATATTATATTATATATATATATATATATAGTATATATACACATTTTTTACTTTTTGTAGACTACACATACATTACACGTGATATTGAATTCGAAAGCAATTATAAAGGCGTGTGTGCGTACGTGTGTTTGCATGTGTGTGTTTGTATGTGCGTGAGAGTGGGCGTTGGTGGGTGTGCAGTGCACGTGCACGCGCGCGTTTGTGTCTGATGTGATCCATATATAACGTTGATGTCCATTTTGTTCTTTGTTGAAATTCTCATTAAATATTGCACAAGGATGATGAAAATAGCTCTTCCTTCCCGTTTGAAGGAAGGAGGCGTGACAATATTGACGATAGACTCAGCTGATAAACCGACTCGTCCCACACGTGACAGCAGTTGTTCGACATAAGCCCACAGGTCGGAAATTGTTGGACACTGAACGAGTGCGTGCAGAACGGTTTTCGTCGCTCTGACCGCATCTCGGCAGGTCGGCCCCGTGTTTCTCGAGCCGTGTCTGTAGAGCTTATCCCGAACGGGTAGCGCTTCTCGGTAGCACTGCCAGGCCAGGGATCTCTGGAAGTTGTCCATGGGCCCTGGCCCGAAAGTCGTCCCGAACAGCGGGTCAGGTACTCCTCGTCGACGTCCAGTTCGCCCCGAGCTCGTCGTCGTACCTCCCCTCCACTAAACCCCTATAGAATGCTTTGGTTGTGTTGAAGTCACTTAAGGTCGACCCAGGACGGCAGAGTTGCTTGAGAGCAACGCGACACTCGCGGTGCCATTCGCCCTTCCTCGGCCTCTTTTTGATCCACGACTGCAGTTCGGTCATGGAGACGAGCTGCGGGAAAGCGTGCCTCACAAACGGCGACCACAGATAGATAGATAGATAGATAGATAGATAGATAGATAGATAGATAGATAGATAGATAGATAGATAGATAGATATAGATATAGTATGTGTTTGTATACCTTTGTTAATTTGTACATCATTTAAGGCGTGTAAATAATTGACAAATAGATACATACATACATACATACATACATACATACATACACACACATACATGTATATACCCAGAAATGTGCACAAACATATATACTATTTTATATAAATACATATATATATATATGTATGTATGTGAGTGAGTGAGTGAGTGAGTGAGTGAGTGAGTGAGTGAGTGAGTGATGAGTTAGTGAGTGAGTGAGTGAGTGATTGAGTGAGTGAGTGTGTGAGTGAGTGAGTGAGTGAGTGAGTGAGTGAGTGAGTGAGTGAGTGAGTGAGTGATTGAGTGAGTGAGTGAGTATTTGACTTTGAGTGGGGTGAATTTTCCTTATATGGGTTTCAAAACTGTTCTCCCTTTACCATTAAACAAGGCATCAATTACAAAGTGATAATTAAGTTCTTATGCAAAGAGATGTTTCCACCGTTAATATTCCTTCATTAGAAAACCCTCTCCTGGCTAACTTTTGATGTTATAACGTTCCTAAGACTATCTAAAACCCCGAAGGATGTTTCCGCTTGCCACTGATAGACAGCAAAATTTCAATTGCTGTAATTTAATTAAGAAATTATACGTCAAAGTGTTTCTCGTTAAGAATATTTAATTATTCAGATGGTAGACTTGGTGGTGAGGAAATATTTCATTCATATTGAATATAATTTGAAGATTTCTTCTGTCATATCTATTGGTGTATTGTTATTATTTATTATACAATATTGATTCTCATTCAGCTCTGTCGGAATGGTTTTCTTTATCAGGTGCACGCATAGCTGTGTGGTTAAGAAGCTCACTTTGCAACCGCATATGTTCAGGTTCGGTCCCACTGTGGAACACTTCTGGGTAAGTATCATCTGCTATAGTTCACGGCCGATCAATTCCTTTTGAGTGAACTTGGTACGCGGAAACTGTGTGGAAACAGATCGTATATATAATATATAACAGTGTGTGTATTTGTTTCTCACCACCACCAACACCACCATTGCTTGACAACCGGTGTTGCTTTGTATACATTATTTATGTTACTGTAAATATAGCGCTTCGGCAAGAGAGATCGACAGAATAAGTAACAGGCTTAAAAAAATAAATATTAGTGTTGATTTGTTCGACTAAATCCATCAAAGGTTCGCCCTTGCATGGCTGCAGTCCACCGACTGAAAGAAGTAACAGACAAACGATAAGCTATGGTATAGTTCTAAATAAATCGAAATAAATGACAGGAATAAGATGCTCTACTGAAGCGTGTCCAAATACTTGGAATGACAGTTTCAGATATGACGCAATATACTTTTACCGTAAGGCGGCGAGCTGGCAGAATCGTTAGCACGCCGGGCGAAATGCGTAGCCGTACTTCGTCTGCCGTTACGTTCTGAGTTCAAATTCCGCCGAGGTCGACTTTGCCTTTCATCCTTTCGGGGTCGATTAAATAAGTAGCAGTCACGCACTGGGGTCGATATAATCGACTTAATCCGTTTGTCTGTCCTTGTTTGTCCTCTCTGTGTTTAGCCCCTTGTGGGTAGTAAAGAAATAGGTATTTCGTCTGCGTTACGTTCTGAGTTCAAATTCCGCTAAGGTAGACTATGCCTTTCATCCTTTCAGGGTCGATAAATTAAGTACCAGTTACGCACTGGGGTCGATGTAATCGACTTGATACCTGTGTCTGTCCTTGTTTGTCCCCTCTGTGTTTAGCCCCTTGTGGGTAGTAAAGAAATAGAAATAGGTATTTCGTCTGCCGTTACGTTCTGAGTTCAAATTCCGCTGACGTAGACTTTGCCTTTCATCCTTTCAGGGTCGATAAATTAAGTACCAGTTACGCACTGGGCTCGATATAATCGATTTAATCCGTGTGTCTGTCCTTGTTTGTCTCCTCTGTGATTATCCCCTTGTGGATAGTAAAGAAATAGGTATTTCGTCTGGGTTCAAATTCTGCCGAGGACGGCTTTGCCTTTCATCCTTTCGAGGTCAATTAAATAATCCTTTTGTCTGTCCTTGTTTGTCCCCTCAATGTTTAGCCCCTTGTAGGCAAAAAAGAAATAAGAATCTTTAGGACCGCGGGCGAAATGCTTAGCGGTATTTCGTCTGCCGTTACGTTCTGACTTCAAATTCCACCGAGGTCGACTTTGCCTTTCATGCTTTTCGAGGTTGATAAATTGAGTACCAGTTGCATACTGGGGTCGATCTAATCGACTCCCCCCAATCCCCCAAAATTCCAGGCTTTGTACCTAGATTAGAAAAGAAAGAAAAAAGAATATACATTTACCGTAACACTCTTTATATAAATAAAGTATAAATAAGTAAAGTAATCCCTCGACTATCGCGGGTGTTACATTCCAAAACACACCACGATATGTGAAAATCTGCGAAGTAGAAACAGTACTGTACTGCATTTTTTAAAATTATTTTTATAATTTGTATATATTCATTTTATTATAAATGCCAAACAACACCACGGTGGAATCGACGTATACTCAAATAATAAACCGCGATATATGAACCGCGATAGGTAAAACGCGATAGGTGAATCGCGATATTGTGAGGCGTAGTGGTTAAGAGTGCGGGCTACTAACCCCAATATTCCAAATTCGATTCCAGGCAGTGACCTGAATAATAATAATAATAATAATAATAATAATAATAATAATAATAATAATAATAATAATAATAATAATAGTGATGATGATGATGATAATAACATACCTTAGGAATGAGAACCCAGGTTCGAAATTTCCCCGAGACACCTGATGAAGGCTGGAGAGTATATCAGCCGAAATATTGTGGTAACAACAAAAAAGATGAAGATAAATGAGATGAAATGTAAATAATGTACTTAATTTTCTTTTTCTTCACACACACACACACACACAGACATACACACATATATATCTAAGCCGAATATTTTTCAAATTGCTCAGTATAAGGTTATTAACTTTACTACCATATTCATATATTTATTTCTAGAAAAAAAAGCCTTATGATAGTAGGCTTTACACTTGAGTAAATTATTGAAATTTAAGGTTGTCACATACAACGAAAATTTGCCAAGTGTTTTTAACATAGTTTATCTAAAAATATTTATTTTTGAAATATGTTATTCCATAGTCTAGAAATAGAACTAAATACAATATTTATATTTAGATGAATTTTCTATAAATATCCCTAGTCAATGTTCTAATCTCACCATTACGATGTGCTTCTCTGGGCAATTTGAAAAATATTCGGCTTGACTCTGGTTGTTTGACTAGCCACAGTAAAGCTCTCACAATGGAGCTTCTTTACTGTATATGTTAGTAAAATTTGTGGCATTCTAATGCCCAATAGAATTCTTTGATAATTTTGTCCACATTATGAAAGCAGCATTTCAGTGATAATCTAAGACAAAATTTTCTCATGCATTAACTGGCAAATGATAAGTTTCAGTGAAATAATTATATTCACGATAAGGAATGTTTTCTAGATAATTTCTTTTAATTAGACATTTGCTGAAGTAATATAGTAAACACGCCGGAATTAACTCTTTACCGATTGAATATTTTGTAATATATTATCAGCACCTGAAAATAAATACTATCATTCGATGACCATCTTACATTCATTAAATCGAAATCGATTTACAGCAGAACTAACGGTTTCATTGACTGAAGGTTTAAGTAAATCTGTCACTAATTTCATTAATTTTATCTTTCTTCTTCGATTGTCCCCGTTTCAATCCTTTTTCCCTTCAGCACACAGTCCACAGTTGTATTTGAAATTAAAATATTCACGTTCAATCCGTATTTGCATATCTTTCCATATTAACTGCCGTGTGTCATCAGAATTATGTACCGAGGGCGTTAGACTTGAAAAATTATCTTCTGGTGATAAGGTTTGACAAAGTGACAAACAGACGGACGGACAGACATGGAAACCCGTTTCTTACAATAATATACATTTCATAATGCATTATTCATAACCATAACACAAGCCGTCATAAACGGAATAGTTGTCACTAGCGTCAAACAGCGTGACATCATCTATCTATCTATATATATATATATATATATATGATATAATATATATTATATATATATATAGTATGTATATATATATATATAGATGTATGTATGTATGTATGTATGTGTGTATGTATGTAATATATATGTATGTATGTATTATATATATATATAAATGTATGTATGTATATTATATATATAAATGTATGTATGTATGTATATATATACATATATTTGTATGTATATATATATATATATATATATATATATTATATATATATGTATGTATATATTAATATATATGTATGAATGTATGTATGTATGTATATATATATATATATAATATGTATGTATGTATATATATATATATATATATATATATATATATATATGTATGTATGTATATGCATGTATACATAAATGTGCATGCTTACATATATATGTATATACACATGCACATATGGGTACAGGACGTCAAAAAAACGTAAACAACGTGAAAAACGGAAACATGAATTACAACATGGTAAACGAACATTTTTTGCGAACGACGAAAGAAGCAAATAGAAAAACAAGACCGGAAACATAAAGAACAGTCCCTTCATGCGGTGTACATAAAACAGTGGACAACTAATGAAGGGATCGTTCTTTATGTTTCCGGTCTTGTTTTTCTATTTGTTTCTTTCGTTGTTCGCAAAAGATGTTCGTTTACCATGTTGTAATTCATGTTTCCGTTTTTCACGTTGTTTACGTTTTTTGACGTCCTGTACCCATATATGTATGTGTATTTACATGTATATGTAAGCATGTACATGTATGTATGTATATATACATATATATATAAATAAATTATTTATATTTTATATATATATATATATATATAGATGCATACACAGATAGATATACATATATTGCATATATACATATACATATAATCTATATGTTTATATATATATTATATTGTGCGTGTATGTATAAACATATATATAATATATATAATATATATATATATATGTAATACATACAGTAATATAGATATATATATGTATATACATACAGTATATATATATATGTATGTATTATATATATGCATATATAAATGTCTGTTTATATATATGTATGTCCGTGTATAAATATATACATATTATATATGTATGTATATTATATATGTGTGTATGTATGTAACAAGTTTTTACGTATATGAATCTTGGTAGCACGAAAAACTACATAGCTCTCTTACGTACTTACGTATACCAGGTATGTGTATATCCTGTGTGCATAGACAGATGCCTGCTACTGTATGTACAAGTGTGTAAGTATGTATATATGCCCGCACACGAGGGGATATATATATATATATATATATATATATATATATATATATTATATATATAATATATATATATATATATAGTGGGTGTATATGTATATATATATATATATAAGTGTGTATATGTATATATATATATACACTCACACATTATCTTTATGCTACGTTATGCTGATGTGATTGAAGCTATTAACAATGACAGTGCTAGTTGATTCGAGATTTTGTTAATCACTCAGCCGCAAATGCACAAGAAATGGGTCTCCAAATTAAACCTGACAAGACAGAACGCATGACTACACATAAATGACTGCCAGAATTAGGTACAAGAGTTCATAGTAGACTTATAAAGAAATTAGTAGAATTTCTTTATAAGTCTT
>NC_042998.1:20120992-20135992 GCF_006345805.1 Octopus sinensis
CACACATACACACACAAAATTACATGAAAATACTTGTATATATGTGTTATATGTATATAAATATATATATACATATTTGTGTGTGTGTGTGTGTGTGTAGGCGTTCGTTTCACAAGATTTATGTGGATATGTATATATGTTGCGTATTTATGAATTTGTATGTGTATATATATGTTTTTATGCATGTGTGACTGTTTGTCTGAGACCGTGACTGCTGCTTAAATTGCTGCACGCACGCGCACATTCGCGTGCAATTCAATAAAAAAACCAATGTACTTAAAATTAGGTTTCCCCAACTAAATGGGCCTTTAAACAACGTTTGGATGAAAATTTAACAAAACTATAAGGGTTGTGTCCCTTTAAAATTATTTTTCTGTTATTTTTATTTTTTCTCTTATTTTTAACAATCACTACTTAGTCTTTCACTTTTTAAATTATTTCAACAACTTTTGGGGAAAATAATCAATATTTGTCTAATTAGTTAACTTGAAGAACATTAGGCGTCAAGACTTCTGACGACAATTCTCTTGCTTTTCGCTGGCAAAATTGATTAAATAATAAATACCAGAAAGATACTGGCGTCGTTGTTTACCAACTGCATTATCTCCCCTTACGCGTATCGTCTGATATCGCTCGAAAACTGATTGCTTTGATAAAATGAAAGACACGTTTCGCCGACATTTAAGTCACCAAATGACTTTGGGAAAGGTATGAATGTCGTATCGTAACATCTACCTTTCTAACTGTGCATCATTTTATTTATACAAAAGCAGCGAAATAAATCCAACGTTGAGGGTTTCGATACCAGTAGTCATCGTTATAGCTCTTATGAAATTTTTCCTAAAAAATTTTCGGTGATCGCTGTTATTATTATAATTATTATTTTTAATTATTTATTAGTATTATCATTACAAATCAATATTTGAATGAGTCATCATTATGATAAGTTTATATTAGGTTTAGAATCAATATATTTCATTGAGGTTGTCTTTTTATAAAGCAAGCCCTCGTGTAAATAACGGTTTATTGATTTTATGTATCATTCACATGACCAAATGAAAAGTGGAAAAGATTGATGTCCGGAGGGCGGCCATTCTCCTTTGTTTTCACAGGTCAGCTGTATTGAGACCTTATAGCTCTGTAGCGATCAGATGTTTCTGCGCGTATATAAACAGTGTTGCGATTCCGTATCGAGTTGATATTCATCAAAAGAACGTAAATTCTGCGGAGATTTAAAATACAAAAATATTTGTTCTTATCGTTAACAAGTAAATGTTGTCATTAGTTTGAACGACAAGGAACATCTCTTTAGACAAGTATGGAAGTTTGAAAGGTCGAAGTTCATATGAGATTTTATAGGATCCGATAAAACAGTAGTCGCTGTCATGTGTTTCTTGGAGTTAACTAGTTAAGGTGTATGGCTGTCGCTGCCATCGTCGTCATCGGCTATTTCTTTTTTTTATTATGGACAGGGTTCTATGCTACTTCTCCTGATTCTCTGCTGAAATTTGCTGTCTGCTCTAGTTTCCACTGGCTGGTGGCTAAAATTCACTAAATGGTCAGAAAAAAGCGTACAAAAGATGAAATTGTTTATTAAAATCGATTCCACAATAAGTCTTGAATAGTCACGTTTTTTCTTATGACGGCGGTAATATTTCATGGAATAGCGACAAAGTAACTTAGTCTCTTTTTCTTTTCTGAATTTTTTTTGTGGGAGGTGGCGGATATAGTGATCCGAGTTCGATTCCAAAGTGTTTAACGACTACCAAACATCGATCATACGTTCCCTATTTCCTTTTGATGTAATTGTTTAAAATTTCGGCAGAAGTCCAAAACTTCTTGTAGGAGTGGATTAGTCAATTACATCGACTCCAGTTCTAACTGATACCTTAATTTATCAGCTCCGGAAAAGCGTAAGAAAAAGCTTACATCGGTGGGATTTGAACTCATTAAGCAAGTGATCTGAAAGATCGCGGCTAATCCTTTAGACCGGTGCCCAAACAATTCTGCGAGACCGCCACCTCTTAAGCCTTGTAAAGAAAAATGCAGATATATGTGTGAATAATGTATATGTATGTGTATATATATGTATGCATAAATATGAGTGCAAGCATGGCAGGGAGGTTAAGGAGTACGCTTTGCAGTCAGGAAGAATCAGGTTCGATCTCGCTGCCTATCATCTTCTGCAACCGACTTTTAAGATAGCTTCGGGGCGTCATGAACCAAGTGATTAAAGATTGCTTAAAACTGAACAGATGGGAAACCCGACAAATGAATAAAAAATAATACTCTGTGCTAAATTCGTCACATTCTATTTAATGCTGAAATTGATAGCACAGTCTGAGTTGCATTGAAAATGATTCTTTTAAAATTAACAGCTTATTTTGCCAATTGTGCTTAGATTATCATAAAGAAAACCGCGAATATACATTTCTGTGAAATTTTATTAAAACTTTGAGGAAATAATATCGGAGGTGAGTACCACACCGAAGATGTGTTTGCATATATACTTGCTAGCGTGCGTGTGAGTGAGTGTGCGTCGTGTATGTGTGTGTGTGTGTGTGCGCCTGTGTGTGTGTGTGTGTGTGTGTGTGTGTGTGTGTGCCGGTTTGACATCTATTTCCAACATTTAGTTTCTAAGTGTTTTTATTTTCCTTTTTGCCCCTAAAACGCCCAACATTGTATCTTGGTAGTCCTTAAACAAAATAGGCGGCGAGCTAGCAGACTCGTTAGCACACCAGACAAGAAGCTTAGCAGCATTTTGTCTGTCTTTACGTTCTGAGTTCAAATTCGACTGAGGTTGCTCGACCTTTCATCCTTTCGGGGGCCATGAAATAAGTACCAGTTGCGTGACACTGTACCAAAATTAGACACCTTAATTAACCAAAAATTAAATAATTTTCGTCTGTATGTGTGTGCGAGTATGCTTGCGTGCGTGCATGCGTGCGAGTATGTGTGTTTAATTTAAGTCACTGTTAGTACTACTTGTAAGATGTAATTCAATACAACTGGTACGGTTGGACCGTCGGTGACTAAACTGACAATCTTTCCATAGTGCGGAGTGTCGAAGATGATTTTCGCTGGAGACCTTGCAGATCGAAATACAAATTCTGTCAAAGGGCGTATGAAATAATTGCAGGCAACGGATATTCAACAGCTGAGCGTAAGAGAGCCCCTAACATTTGTTATGATTTCTCTTTAATAGAAGGAATACAGAGAATGTGAGTCAATTTCACTGGAACAGTCCTCTTTTCTCATACAAACAAGTCATAATAGTGAATTAAAACCTATATTATTGATTTACTGGAACCCACTTTGTTGCAAGCATTCATTGAGAAAACAGAGAAAACATTCCTCCCCCATTTTGTCCCTCTTGGATGTCCTTGAAGAAACATAGATACTGTATTCCTTTCTGGCAAAAAGATAAAAACAAAATATTCTAAAGAATAAAAAGTTTTGAATAGTACAACAATGCACTATAATATTTTTTAATAAATGGACTATATACCTGTTGTAATTTAGTCATCCATAGTCCGATGATATTTCGGAATACAATTCCTTCTTCAGATATTCTTAGATGGAGTCGCTGCTATAATCGGTTTTCCAACGGCTAAAAACCTTATAGTAGCGACTCCATCTAAGAATATCTGAAGAAGGAATTATATTCCGAAATATCATCGGACTATGGATGATTAAGTTACAACAGATATATAGCCCATTGTTTGTATTATAGTGCATTTTGTACTATTCAAAACATTTTATTCTTTAAAAACAATACACAATGCTTCAAACGAGCTACAATACTCTCCCAAAATATTCTATTCGACGTCCTCGCAACCCTGCGAATTAGCTGCCTGTGCCTCGATACATTAATGTAAAAACTGGAAAAAAGACAATACATGATCTGAGCTAAAACACATTGAATAATAGGTATCCTCGCCCAGAGTTCCGACTACGGTTGTCACCACTCAATGCGATTGCACCTTTGTAAATAAGTAAAAGTACGGATTCCTTGACTTTCAAGTTGCAAGAAATACTGTGGAAGAGGAAAGTGCAACATTTTGAACTGTGGATTCTTTAGGGGAAATTTGACAAGAAGGAAATAAAAGAAAGACGGCTGAGTTTTGCACTCTCTGTATTTGAGAAACTGGCTGCAACTGATGAGGAACGCAAGACAACATCAGCTTTATACATAGACAAGAAGTAGTAGATATACTGTGAAACTGCTCCCCAGTTTCAAAGTATCCATACTATTGTTTGTGTATGAATGAAACTCATGCACAACACCAAGAGTTTCCTTGGATTCTGTCATACATACATACATACATACATACATACATACATACATACATACATACATACATACATACATACATACGTACGTACGTACATACATACATACATACATACATACATACATACATACATACATACATACATACATACATACATACATACATACATACATACATACATACATACATACATACATATATACATACATACATACATGTATAAATTTGGTAGAGTCTTCAAGTAGGCACTCAGTTAATTGCTTGGATATCAGTTTTCAACCCATAGGTGCAGGAGTGGCTGTATGGTAAGTAGCTTGCTTACTAACCACATGGTTCCGGGTTCAGTCCCACTGCATGGCACCTTGGGCAAGTGACTTCTACTATCGGCTCGGGCCAACCAAAGCCTTGTGAATGGATTTGGCAGACGGAAACTGAAAGACGCCCATCGTATATGTGTATATGTTTATATATGTGTGTTTATGTTTGTCCCTCCAACATCGCTTGACAATTGATGCTGGTGTGTTTACGTCCCCGTAACTTAGCGGTACAGCAAAAGAGACCGACTGAACAAGTACTAGGCTTACAAAGTATAAGTCCCGGGGTCGATTTGCTCGACTAAAGGCGGTGCTCCGGCATGGCCGCAGTCAAATGACTGAAACAATTACAAGAGTACAAGAGTACCTGAATTGACACTGGCAATGGAACAGCCGTTGAAGTGTGGAGGTCGACGATTAAATAGGATATACCGTTTCAATAAACACAATATTCATCCAAGTGAGTGTTAAAATCTTGAATGATGATTTGCAGAGCTTGAAAGACGAACCATCTGATGGAAAATATTTTCGTGTTAATATTGTGTGATTTGAAAGATTTAAGAAACCCATTAATTTGAACAAAATTAGAAGATACGTGAAAACACTAATATTGACTGAGAGAGTGCAAATATTTATTTAAAGAAAATTATGGCTGAAGGCGCCCATACTCTAGATCAATGTTGATGGTACAAGGTTTTTTAAAAGTGCACGCCTATAGGGACTTTTATTTCATGTGAAGAACAATTAGCTCCAGGCTTGAAAGCTTCGAATATTGTATGATCCATCTTTCAAGAGGAAATATTGTTAGTGATATGAAAATATATCCCGTAATTATATATCTCATCTAAAAATAATTGAAGTGCATTCAAGGGCTATATTCAATCAATCTTATATCTTATCCCTTATTTGGAGTTAAAATAAGAAGACTGCAATGAGAACGAATCTTCGACGAAACGAGCTTTTGCGCTACTTGGAAAAGAAGTCAAGAGCAAAAAACGCTTTTCTGAGCTTAATTTTGGTTTCCAATTTGGGCACAAGGCCAGAAGTGTCGAGGGAGAGTTATCTAGTGGTACTTATTTCATCGAGGCGGCGAGCTGGTAGAAACGTTAGCGAGCCGGGCGAAATGCTTTGCGGTATTTCGTCTGCCGTTACGTTGTGAGTTCATATTCCGCCGAGGTCGACTTTGCCTTTCATCCTTTCGGGGTCGATAAATAAAGTACCAGTTCCGCACTGGGGTCGATGTAATCGACTTAATACCTATGTCTGTCCTTGTTTGTCCCCTCTGTGTTTAGCCCCTTGTGGGTAATAAAGAAATAGGTATTTCGTCTGTCTTTACGTTCTGAGTTCAAATTCCGCCGAGGTCAACTTTGCCTTTCATCCTTTCGGGGTCGATAAATTAAGTACCAGTTACTTACTGGAGTCGATGTAATCGACTTAATACCTATGTCTATCCTTGTTTGTCCCCTCTGTGTTTAGCCCCTTGTGGGTAATAAAGAAATAGGTACTTATTTCATCGACCATGAAAGGATGAAAAGCAAAGTCGAACTCGGCGGAATTTGAACACAGGACTTAGAGACGAACGAAATTCCCATCTAAGCATTTTGCCCAGAGTGGTAACAACTGTACCAGCTCCCTGCCTTGCTCCTGAGCATAGTATTTCCAACAAAGCATTGTTCCGTTTAAAGAATGCCCAAGGTACCAGAACTAAATTTAAAGGTTTTAATGTATAAGAAGCAAATATACCTCGTCAAGATCATAACATCTCCAATAAATGGATTAGATCTAACTTCCTAGACATATGTGAAGAATTGTGAAACAACGCATGAAAGCAAATGATTAGATATATCGAAAGTCAAAACCTTCATAAAACCTTCCTCAGTAAAGATGTGTTTGTCAAATTAAATGATCAGATTGTAATCAGGCCTTTACAGGTTCTCAACCAGCAACAAATCTACATCAAGTCCAGCAAGGTATTATAAAATTGATAAATGATGTAGGCTCAGAAGAAGTCATAGTAAGATTATATGGTTGACTGGCTTGTGTGCTATAAAGAAGGGTTTCTCTAATGAGGACCTGATGTAAAAAAAAGACAACGAGCTGCAGGGCCAGAAGTAGTTATATAAGCTTCACCAACTGCTCATGAATTGACTACGGCAACAAAATACAGTTATCGAGGAGGATTAACAAGACTTGGCTAATATCGATCCTAATTGCAAACGTAAAAAAAATTGCAAAATATATTCGCCATGAGTTCAGTTCATTGAGCTCCACTGCATTGAACAGCAGATGCTGATGATGATGATCTACAAGGACAGAGGTTAGTGCACTCACCGCATCAATGCCATCTATCACACGACTGTCAACGTTATTTATGATGAGTCTTACCATGTAATAATATAACTGTTATGTTGCATATATGCATATTATACTGTTTGTGTGTCTGTATATACATATAGATACATACACAGTCCAAATGTGTGTATGTACGTATATATGTAGTATATATATGTAATATATGTATGTATGGATGGATTTTTATGTGTGTGCGTATTCGGGCATACATATATATAAATATGCATAAACTCCATCAAAATGTATGGAAGCCTTCGTTACAAAAATATTATGACATATATCTATGTGTTATAGTGTTATATGTCTGTGTGCGTCTTGGTATGCATGAATGTTGTGTAGTGCACACATGTGTGAATACACGGATGTCTATGAGTGTATATGTGTATACGTGTATATGTGTACGGAACATCGCTGATGGTGGCTACCAAAATTTCGCCGACAGCGACTTATTCCAAACTGACAGTTCGATTAGTAACCGCCGGCAAAATTTTGTTATCATTGTCAAAGTTACAATAAATATTAGTCTGCGCCCTTTACATAATCAATGTTTGCCCTTTGTTTGTATGTATTTAATATCTATCTGCAAATTTGTATATGTACACAGACATATACATACATACATACATACATACATACATACATACATACATACACTTCACACACATACAAACACTTCACACACTCATGCAAACACAAACACATACATACAGACTTACTTACATAAGGCTTGGTCAAAATGGACGCTTTAAATAATGCAAGTTAATAGAAGCTTTATTATTTAACTTTTAGTTGTCTCACCTTTGGCATCTATCACAGCTGTAATGCATCGAAGTGTCTAGTACACGTTCAGTACGGCTGTTATAGAAATTTTGAGCCCGTAAAACTTGCTTTAATATTTCTGTTAAAATGGAGGCGGGAAGCGGTTTCTATTTGCTGCTTCCAAAATACTCAATGAATATTCGATTATGCTGAAGTTCGGTGGCTGTGAGGTCGAATCCCAATGGTCTACTTCACTTCTGTGCTCTTTGCACAAATTTTTATTTTATTATTGGTGTGACTCGGTGCATTATCATTTTAGAAAATTGCGCTGCCATCAGAGAACAGTATTTGAGCAAAAGGATGGACATGATAGATCAAAATCTCCAGATAACCCTTGGCGTTAACTCTATTATGTTGAACAATAAAAGTATCAAGAGAATTCCACTCTAGGCACAAGGCCCGAATTGGGGAGGGGACCAGTCGATTAGATCGAATACGCGACCCGGTACGCATCTGGTACTTAATTTATCGACCCCTGAAAAGATGAAAGGCAAAGTAGACCTCGGCGGAATTTGAACTCAGAGCATAAAGACAGACGAAATATCGCCAAGCATTTCGCCCGGCGTGCTAACGTCTCTGCCAGCTCGCTGCCTTTCCAACACCGTAATCACTCATCCACCGACTTTCATAGTTTGCATGCATGCGTGCGTGTAATTATATATGTGCATGTCTACAGACGGAGTTCTTATACGTTATGTATATATGTATGTATGTATGTATGTATGTATGCATGCATGCATGAATGTATATATGTATGTATGTATGTATGTATGTATGTATGTATGTATGTATGTATGTATGTGTTTTTATATTTTAAATTGACTAGAAATGTTATTCATTTAATACGAATAAACGCCGGTATCGCGTAACAGGCACCCGTGCCAGTGACACGTAAAAGTACCTATTACATTCTTGGAGTGGTCGGCTTTAGGAAGGGCATCCAGCCGTAGAAACCATGTCAAATCTGACTTGAACTTAGTGCAGCACTCCAGCTTACCACCAGTTTCAGTCAAACCGTCTGACCCAGTGGTTTCCAACATGTGGTCCCCGGACCCCAGGTCGTCTGGAAAAGTAGTACTGGGGTGTCTGTGAACTAAATTGAACATTTCATATATGTGTGTGTGTGTTTCTATGTAGTATCTTCTATGCTGGAGTGAAGGCAGCATGTTCTTTGTCTATCTCCTTAACTTCTTGGAGATTTTAGGTTTAATTATTCTAATGTGTCCATATGTTTAATTTAATTAAATTCTATGTCTTTGTGCAACTGAGGATTGCTCTGCAATTTAAATTTATGTAATGATTGCATTGTTAAATTACGTTGAGTCGCATTTTATACGATCATACTGCATTACCTCTGGATATCCTTGTTGCTTATTTTGATTATATATATATATATCGTTTTTGGATTTGGTTTGCAAGATTCTTTATATGAGTTCGTGTGTTGAAGCATATTCTGTTGTGTCTGGGGAGAGTCATTTTCTTTTTGTGCTTTATAATTTAACATACTCACAAAAGGCACAAAAAGCAAAAAAAAAAAATAACTCTCCCCAGACACAAGAGTATATATATTATATATATATATAATATATATATATATATATATATATATATATATATATATAATATATATATATATAGTATATATGAAAAAACAAGTCAAGATAGAAAGTGCAAAATAATTTTATATAAAAACATTTCAATACCGGTTTCAGTTATTGAGACCTTTTCAACTGTAACGATTAAATAATTAAATTTAGAAAAATTAAAAGAAAAAATTTTTTAAAAGAATATTTGTATAGTGTTCAAACATAAGTGAAATTTTCCTTGTTTCTGCCTTTCTCTGTCTCTCTTGTTTACACTTGTGGGTTCGAGGTCGTTGTGAATTCTTGGTAAGGATAAGCATATTAAAAGGGGTCCGTGGGTAAACTCATTTAAATAAAAAGAATCCTTGGTGGTGAAAAGGTTGGAAACCACTGGTTTAACCCATACCAGAAGAACCCAAAGGATGGAAAGCAGAAGCTACATGATGATCATGATCATGAGTTGAATCGTAATTAAGAACACAACGCATAAACATCTCTGATAACTCTTTGTCAAAGCCGAGATGCTCATTAACCGTATTTCTCCAACTATACTAATTGTATGCTCTCCGCCATCTTTGTTGCCTCATACCTTTCTGACAAATTGGTATTTTTAATAAAATTTTCCAAAAAATGTATTTCATATGCTGCTGCTTACGATAATGTCGGAATAAGGTGTGAAAAAAAGTATTGTGAGGTGGAAACGTAAAATTCATTCGTCTCGTCAGCATTTGCGAGGAAACAAAGTCGAGGTGTGTGAATTATCTTTTCCGCCCCCGCACAATATATTTATATTATTTTTCACACGAAATTCCGATATAAGCGTAATCTACGCCATCTGCAAGCGTATGTATACAAAATTTTATTAAAACAACTCGAGATATATAGATCAGTTCTCTGAAAATTTTTTTTTTTTTTTCAATAAATTCCGATATAATTTAATCTACTCAAATATAAAATGTATCTCTGGAAAGTTTTTCTTTTACTTGTTTCAGTCAGTAGACTGCGGCCATGCTTGGGCACCGCCTTGAATAATTTTTGATAGAATGAATCGGCCCCAGTACTTGTTTTATTAAACCTGATATTTGTTCTATCGGTGTCTTTTGCCGAACAGCTAAGTTAGGGGGAGCAAACTCAGTTAACAAGCAGTGTCGGTAGACAGACACATGCACGCACACGCACACATACATGCACACACGCACGCACACACACCACAACACACACCAACGGGTTTCTTTTCAGTTTCCGTCTACCAAATCCACTGACGTTGCTTTGGTTGGCCCGAGTCTATAGCAGAAGACACTTGTCCAAGGTGCCACACAGTGGAACTGAACCCGGAACCATGTAGTTTGGAAGCAAGCTTCTTACCACACAGCCACGCCTCATTTTAAAATATATATTTTTCCAAAAGTTATGAGGAAATAAATTCAGGCCAAGGGGCAAAATTGTGTAGCTATACCACTCCACCATTATTGCTACAGATTCCTACTATATCTATAAATGTTTTTATGGATCGAACCAATGAGAGAGCGTCGGTTACCTTCTGTGTTACCTTATGCGTTTGAAATGAAAGGACGTATCAGGTCAAAAAAATGGAGTCTGGAGTGCCCCATACCTTAATAAGAAAACGGGACGGCCTCAATTAGAATGACTTAAAACACCATTTCAGTGAACCAGTGATTGAACCGTTGTGTCTGGGGAGAGTCATTTTCTTTTTGTGCCTCATAATGTAACACACTGACCGGTAAAATTTCCACTTATTTCTCATTTTTATTTTCCTAAAATTTTCGTTGCGTCTTGCAACCTTTTCAATAGTCTTGCCTCAGTCCGAAAGAGTTAAGACTATTGAAAAAGTTGCAAGACGCAACGAAAATTTTAGGAAAATAAAAATAAGAAATAAGTGGAAATTTCACCGGTGTGTTAAATTATAAGTTACAACAAGAAAATGACTCTCCCCAGACAGAGCAGAATATGCTTCAACACACGAACTCATATAAAGAATCTTGCAAACCAAATCTCAAAACGAAATAGTGATTGAACTGCTTTCAGCTTACATTCAAAGAAGCTTTTGTTCATATATATATGATAAACAAGCACAAAATAAATTGCTCTTCTCAGCCAATAATATGTTTCATTAAAAAAGTACGAAACGCTTTTGTTCTTGTTGCTAGCTCTGATTATCCCAATGAATGATCGAATGTGATCTTGTCAGCACTAATTGTTGTGCGTTCGACACGGTGCTAATTTGTGGAAACGTTCATCTTCGTCCACACACATCATAAAATATCGTCTAACAGAATCTTTTTGAGCGTTGAATTAAATGTGTGTGGTATTTATTTATATTCTCTCTTTACGTTCTGAGTTCAAATCCTGCCGAGGTCAACTCTGCCTTTTATCCTTCAAGAGTCAAGAAAATGGAAGCACTCCGCCGGTTACGACGACGAGCGTTCCGGTTGATCCGATCAACGGAACAGCCTGCTCGTGAAATTAACGTGTAAGTGGCTGAGCACTCCACAGACACGTGTACCCTTAACGTAGTTCTCGGGGATATTCAGCGTGTCACAAGAGAGTGACAAGGCCGGCCCTTTGAAATACAGGTACAACAGAAACAGGAAGTAAGAGTGAGAGAAAGTTGTGGTGAAAGAGTACAGCAGGGATCACCACCATCCCTGCCGGAGCCTCGTGGAGCTTTAGGTGTTTTCGCTCAATAAACACTCACAACGCCCGGTCTGGGAATCGAAACCGCGATCCTACGACCGCGAGTCCGCTGCCCTAACCACTGGGCCATTGCACCTCCACAATCAAGAAAATAAAATACCAGTGAGGGAATAGAATCTTACTATAATGGGCGTTATATCCGTCTGTCCGTTTCTTTGTCTGTTCCCTTTTCACGGCCAGATGGCTGGACCAATGGTTACGATATTTTCGGATTACAAAGACGGTCGTCAGGAAGGTTTTTAGCATTAACAAATCAAAGTATAATTATTAATTCGCAGATATCGATTTTTGAATTGGTAAACCATCTTCGCAGTTTTATTAAAAATTCACCGACCACGAGTAACTCTGGATTTTCGTCGTATAGTTCATGGACCCATCGTACATACGAAGGGGATCGCAAGAAATAGCGAAAGTAAAATAGAAAAAGTGTGTATCGGTATATAGTGTGTGCGTGTGATTATTTCGTGGTTATTGAAGTGTGTCAGTCTCGAGCAGGATTCAAAACAGTTAATCGAAACAGCTGTTGCTTACATCTCAGTTTTGTCAATCAAAATGACCCATGGTACCAGAACATCCAGACAGTATTGGCATAGAACGGTGAGAGGTAAGTCTTAGTTTGATTTTTTGCAACCGCGCATTCACAGCAAACAAGGCACATGACCAGATTTTAGATTCTGTAGATGTATTTTAAACACGGTCATTTATTAGTCGCTATGAGTAGAGCAACGGCCTCCAGTAATTTGAAAATTAGTGTCGACCAAACAGAAAATATCATCTACAAAGACGTTTTGTAAACATATTTATATCATCGAAAGAAATGATTCAGAATTTCAATAAGGAAATTTTTTGTGAACTTTGAATGTATAAGAGTATAAACAAGCGTAAAATAGTGTAAACAACTAAAATAAATAACATTTTTTCTTAATACTTTTTACGTAGTAGTCGAAGGAATCTCTGCCTTTAATTGGGAGTGCTCCACATTACCATTCATGATACAGAGACTAGGAGCCTATTTTGTTCGGGTTTGAATCGTCATCACATGTCACTTAGTCGCAAAAACGTCATACAGCTGCAATAGAATGCTGTATCACGAACAATATTGTGATTTCTCTAAAACATCACCCAGTAATCTATCAAAGCTGTTTAAACATTTCTCAATACATACTACTGTTATGTCTTCCCTCCCTCATTTTATGCCGCCGACGTAGATGGGTAGACTTGCTAGTCTATATAATCGACTATACAGACACATATACACACAAGATAGACACAAACGCACTCGCGCACACACACACACCCACAGATACACATATGCACACAATACACACACAAACACACAGGCACGCACACACACACACATACACATATACATACACATGCGCACACACAAACACTAATACCTATTTCTTTATTACCCACAAGGGTCTAAACACAGAGAGGACAAACAAGGACAGACATAGGTATTAAGTCGATTACATCCACCTCAGTGCGTAACTGGTACTTAATTTATCGACCCCGAATGGATGAAAGGCAAAGTCGACCTCGGCGGAATTTGAACTCACAACGTAACGGCAGACGAAATACCTATTTCTTTACTACCCACAAGGGGCTAAACACAGAGGGGACAAACAAGGACAGACAAACGGATTGAGTCGATTATATTGACCCCAGTGTGTAACTGGTACTTATTTAATCGACCCCGAAAGGATGAAAGGCTAAGTCGACCTCGGTGGAATTTGAACTCAGAACGTAGCGGCAGACGAAATACCGCTACGCATTTCGCCCGGCGTGCTAACGTTTCTGCCAGCTCGCCGCCTTCACACAAACACTAATACGGCATACGCTTTCACACACACAAACGACACACACTCACACACACACATGCACACGCAAACACACACAAACACACACGTATATACACATACAAATATGTGGCTCTGTGTCTATGTCAGAAAATATACAGTGAATTTACTTAATCATTAGTAGGTTGAGCAAGGGTCTTAAGCAATTACTTAGAGCCCTTTATTTACGAGGGTCAAATACCACGGAAGTCATCTAGGTTTTCATATCTGTAGAGCCAAAATAGAATCTTCTCGCTTCGATATAATCAGCTGATCCACCCCCGCCTAAATACTTGTTCATGTTTCTTCGGAAGAAATCGATATTTCTACGAAGCAAGGCGGAAGCTGGCAGAAACGTTAGCACGCCGTGCAAAATGCTTAGCGGGATTTCGTCTGTCTTTTCGTTCTGAGTTCAAATTTCGCCGAGGTCGACTTTGCCCTTCATCTTTTTGGGGAACGGTTAAATAAGTACCAGTTACGCATTGGGCTGTCAAGCGTTGATGGCACGCACGCACATGCACACACACATGTGTGTGTGTGGATTTGGTAGACGGGCTTCTTTCACTCTCCGTCTACTTGATCCATTCAGACGGGCTATTGTAGAAAGCATTTACCCAAGGTTCCATGCCACGAAATTGAACCCGAAACGATGTGACTGGAGAACAATCTTCTTACTATACAGCGACGCCTACTCCTATACATTGTGTGTGTGTGTGTGCGCGTGTGTATCTTCATGTCCGTGTTTGTTCTTTACCACCGCTTAATAACGGCTGATGTGTATTTAAGTTCCCGTAACTCAGCGATTAGGCAAAACAGCCCGATCGAATAAATACCAAACATACAAAAAAAAATCAAAAGAAAATCTGGTGTCGATTTGTACCTATTTCTTTACTACCCACAAGGGGCTAAACACAGAGGGGAAAAACAAAGACAGACACATGGATTAAGTCGATTATATCGACCCCAGTGCGTAACTGGTACTTACTTAATCGACCCGGAAAGGATGAAAGGCAAAGTCGACCTCGGCGGAATTTGAACTCAGAACGTAGTGGCAGACGAAATACCACTAAGAATTTCACCT
>NC_042998.1:20140992-20160992 GCF_006345805.1 Octopus sinensis
CAGGAAGTAAGAGTGAGAGAATGTTGTGGTGAAAGAGTACAGCAGGGATCACCACCATCCCCTGCCGGAGCCTCGTAGAGCTTTAGGTGTTTTCGCTCAATAAACACTCACCTCGCCCGGTCTGGGAATCGAAACCGCGATCCTATGACCGCGAGTACGCTGCCCTAACCACTGGGCCATTGCGCCTCCACACAGGTTCTATTACACTTCATTCTAAACAATAAGTCGCAATCAAACGACCGATAATAAATAGGAGCCAAATTCCAACCAAATCTCACGCATCCGTCTCTAAGAAAAAAAGAGGCAAAACATTTTGGAGAATGTACACACTATGTAGAAAAAGACAGGATGGGCATAGCTAGAACGCCTCTGATTTTATGGTTAGACCGATGGTTACACAATAACAAGAGACAGGATCTTATTGTTCTAATGCCCTTTCTGTTATAGGCACGAGGACTGAAATTTTGCTGAAGGGGACTAGTCGATCGCATCGACCCCAGTGCTCAACTGGTACGTGATTTATCGACCCCGTAAGGATTAAAGGCACAATGTCGCAAAGCATTTTGCGCAGGCGTACTACCATTACACACAGGCATACGCATATATGTGTATGAGGAGAAACAGGCCTCTATTTGGCGCTAATTTCGAAACCGGTTCCATGTTGACCAGTATTGCTTGTGCCGACCTAGCAGAGGTAACATGTTTTTAATGTCCATTCGAATTTTTTCCACCATGCCTGTATTAGATTTGTAACTATTCTCTGGTACAGAAATATTTTTCATTCTATTTTAGCGATGTAGGTGCTTCGTGTATATATATTATATATATAATATATATATATATATATATAATTATATATATATATATCTATATATATATATATATATGTGTGTGTGTGTGTGTGACTGTGTGTGTGTGTGTGTGTGACTCTGTGTGTGTGTGTATTCATATAAGTACATATCTTATATTGTATATATATATTATTAATTGCCACACGTGATGGTATTTAAATAATTACCATCCATTTATATATGTATATATATATGTGACCTCGTGTGTACCGGTGGCGATTTTTTTCCTCTCTCTTCCCTTCTCTAGATCTTTCCTTCTCCTATGTTCCGACGAAGAGCTCCGCTCGAAAACGTTAAACCCTCTTTCTTTCCTGCTTTCCTGAGCGTCCAATAATACTGATTTGTTCCACGTCCCTCCGCGTTGTTGTTTTTTTTGTGCTTTCTTGTTTGGATTAACTATATATATATATATACATATACACACAAACATGAGTATGTATATATATATGTATATATATATATATATATATACATATACACACAAACATAAGTATGTATATATATATATAGAGAGAGGGAGAGAGACAGTATATGCATGTGGGTGTAGAAACATATTCATATGCGTATACATATACACAATTACAGATAGATATACATTCATACAAACGTATTTGCATACATACAGGCATATCTACATACATGCTTACATGCATACATGCAGGCAGACATCACAACTCCAAAGTATTCAAACAGCAATGATTAATATTAACTGCAAATGCTTGGATCGGTTATAAGCAAAAGTCACGTGGGCTCTATTTATAAGGAGTCTTAGAGGTAGCGCTCTCATCGATTTTTTCCGCTTGAAAATCCAAGAATTTGCTAATAATATTTGCTATCGATAACATTTGCAATAGAATGAGGTGATTCTCTCGCAGCGGCGTAACCTATGCTCGTTTGTATTATGTCAATACGAAATTGAATAAATAATGCGTGCATATGTACGGGGTGTATACTAAATATGTGTATGTGTGCATATATATATATATAATAGATAGATAGATAGATAGATAGATAGATAGATAGATAGATAGATAGATAGATAGATAGATAGATAGGTGGAGGCGGTTTCGATTCCCAGACCTGGCGTTGTGAGTTTTTATTGAGCGAAAACACCTAAAAGCTCCACGAGGCTCCGGCAGGGGGTGGTGATCCCTGCTGTACTCTTTCACCACTCTTTCTTCTGTTGGCATGCTCGCTTAGCCAGCGGGGTGGCGTCATTCAAAGGCTAAAACAATGCAAACGCATTGTGACCAGCGATGTGTAACAACATCTGATGGTCTGGTTGGTCACGTGATCACGTGATATATATATATATTATATATATGCCGGATCCTCGTGGAGCTTTAGGTGTTTTCGCTCAATAAACACTCACACACTCACAACGCCCGGTCTGGGAATCGAAACCGCGATCCCACGACCACCAGTCCGCTGCCCTAACCACTGGGCCATTGCGCCTCCTATTTTATCTCCTTGTTTCTTCCTGTGTTTCTTTCTGGGAAAGAGCGTAGGCTCGAAACGTTAAAGTTTCTTCATATCCCGACCGTTAAACTAATACATCTAATTGTTGTCTACACTACCTCTCTTCGTGTTTCGTTTTTTTGTGAATTCTCCCTATATATATATATATATGTTTGTTTGTTTTCCACCTGCCTTCGTCTTTTGTCTATTTTCATAAAGCTTCCCGTTATATATAATATATATTATATATATATACTATATATATATATATATATATATTCAGACATATTGTATATGTGTGCTTTGTTCATCTCAGTGTGGCCAATTTTCGTATTTTCGTTTCCTGCTCAGTTCGCACCACAGAAGATTGTAGTGTCCAACGAATCACCTACACTTGTTTTAACTTACTTTACTACTTTAGCGAAGCTTCGATGCTGAACAGGCAACAGCACGATCAAAAATACTGCATCGCAAAGATATTGTTTTTTCTGTTTTTATACATTACCTTATTCAATGTATCCTTGATAGAAAGGCAGTGAATTTTAAGAGGTATTTGATTGATATTTCTCTCACATCGAGCAACAAGTCCCTTCGTCCATAAAAAGCTAAGTTTAAAATGGGGTACATCCACACAAAGCAGAAAGGCATAAAATCGTGAAGAATTAAAAAGACCCTTTTTTTTAAAGATTGTGTTTAGTGCGCCGGGCTCACAATCATGTAATTTTATGATCATTCATGACCGAAGGAGACCTTTTTAGGAAGCATTTTATTAAAGAAAATTCCGTATCGTAAATAATGATATGTCATATTGAAAACTTGGAGCGGAGATTCTGTAAGGAATTGATGCACATCCAACAAAGATGATAAATATTCTTCATAATTATACTGTTCTTGTAGCATTAAGATGTAATCTGATCATAATTTGTTTTCAAATCTATTGATACACACTACGAGACAAAGATTAAGTCGGCTTAAAGTCGTATTATGTATAGAAATAAGACAAAGTTTGTATGGTTTATACATATGCCTGAATATTAATATGTTCAATACGGTAACACATCTGACAACCACTATTAAAATATATGTATTTTTAGTAGATCTACTGTCTAATGTATTTGCTGTGTTGTATTTCTGTCTATGTTCATATAATGCACACAAAGATTCTTACATGAATCTAAAGCTTGCCTGGTATAGAACAAAATGCGTCACATCAAGCTGTATACTGAAGTTAATATATTACAAAGCTGATAAGATTAAAACCTCCTTATTTACAACACAACGGAAGCATGCAAACCCGAGAACAAGTCATAATAGAATCTCGGGATCTCGGGATCGATCAGACCATCGGATGTCATTATACATCGCTGTTCACCATACTCTTTGCATCGTTTTATTTTCCGCATGACACAACCCCCTCGGCAAGGCGAGCGGGCCAACTTTCTCCCTGGTCTTGAAGTTAGTCCGTCGCTGTGTTACAACTTTTTACATTTGCGTGGACTGGAATAACTTGAAATGAAATATTTTGCTCGAGAACACTACGCGTAGCCGGTCTGGGAATCGAAACCACGATAGTAAGACGATGAGTGAAACAAGCCTAATGTCTATGAAAAAGCAAAAGAAAAATTGACTGTAAAGCGTTAAATGTCAAGCTTGATTATTCTGACTGATAAATCGGTCAAACAAGTACAATACGCATTCGTGAACTTGCAATGTATTTAAAAAGAATAAAACAAGAAGAATAATGAGGCGCAGGAGTGGTTGCTTCCCAACCACATGGTTCCTGGTTCAGTCCCACTGCGTGGCATTTTGGGCAAGTGTCTTCTACTATAGCCTCGAGCCGACCAAAGCCTTGTGAGTGGGTTTGGTAGACAGAAACTGAAAGAAACCCGTCGTAAATATGTATATATATATGCGTGTATGTGTGTTTGTGTGTCTGTGTTTGTCCCCCTAGCATTGCTTGACAACCGATGCTGGTGTGTTTATGTCCCTGTCACTTAGCGGTTCGGCAAAATAGACTGATAGAATAAGTACTGGGCTTACAATGAATAAGTCTCGGGGTCCATTTGCTCGACTAAAGGCGGTGCTCCAGCATGGCCGCAGTCAAATAACTGAAACAAGTAAAAGAGTAAAGAGAGTAAGCGTTGATGATATGCATTTTGTTTTCTTGTTGCTCTTATTATCTTTTATTTGTTTCAGGCATTAGATTTGTGGCCATGCTAGGGCATCGGCTTGAAGAATTTAAGTCGAAGGAATCGACCCCAGTACTTTTTAAAGAAAAACAAACCCTGGTACTTATTCTATCGGTCGCTTTGCCGAATTGCTCTGTTGTGGGGACGCAAACACACCAACACCGGTTGTCAAGCGGATGTGGCGGAACAAACACAAACACACACACACACACACACACACACACACACACACACACACACACACACACACATATATATATATATATATACACGCGCGCACACATGACAGGTTTCTTACAGTTTCCATTTACCAAATCCATTTACAAGGCTTTAGTCGGTTCTTGACTATAGTAGAAGACACTTGCCTAGGGTTCCCTGCAATGGAACTGAGCCCGGAACCATGTGATTGGGAACCAAACGTCTTACCGCACAACTACGCTCGTGCCTTTATTTTATTTATATTGTCATAATGCTATTTAAATGCAGATTATTTAAATGGATTTGGGGGTTGATCTATCTGATATGGAAAATAACTCGAAAGAAAACTGATATCATAATTAATGAGTTCATATTCATCATTTATGCCATAATATTTTGTTATTTGGACAATGGAAAGACCGATGGTATTTGCATTTTTGGTCTATACGTAGGGCTTCACTCTAATATTCGATTTCTAATGATAAAGGAAAAAGTGCCTAAGCTTGGAGATTTGAACACAGAACTTAAAGGAAAATAATAGAAACCATGTGATCTTTGCTCCGCCGTTTCTGCCACCCACCGCCATTTTACTTTAAGAATATATTAATATTTAGATTAATATTAATTTGTAATATAGACATAAGGTTTTATATATTGGAGATGAGTATAGCCAATTAAATTTAGCCTCATACGCTTTACTCTTTACTCTTTTACCCTTTTACTTGTTTCAGTCATTTGACTGCGGCTATGCTGGAGCACCGCCTTTTAGTCGAGGAAATCGACCCCAGGACTTATTCTTTGTAAGCCCAGTACTTATTCTATCGGTCTTTTTTGCCGAACCGCTAAGTGACGGGGACATAAACACACCAGCATTGGTTGTCAAGCAATGCTAGGGGGTCAAACACAGACACACAAACACATACACACACACATATATACATACATATATACGACAGGCTTCTTTCAGTTTCCGTCTACCAAATCCACTCACAAGGCATTGGTCGGCCCGAGTCTATAGCAGAAGACACTTGCCCAAGATGCCACGCAGTGGGACTGAACCCGGAACAATGTGGTTGGTAAGCAAGCTACTTACCACACAGCCACTCCTGCCCCTACTCTACTGCTATTTATTTTATGAATCACAAACCAATGAAATGCAAAAGCAACTATAGATATTTTTGGACTCAGTACCTTGTGACATGTTTAATAATAACAAATCATTAGTTTTTTTTTCTTCTCTTTATCGAATCCAACGTCCAACTAGTATCTTCATTTTAAGATATTAAAATTGAAGCAAGAGTAAAAAATGAAAGGAATTATTGAAAACATATAAGTCAAGAGATAGAGAATACCAGATAAATCATAGAGGAGGATAGAAATGAAAGCCAGGCTGTTGGAAGTGGAAAGGCGTAATGTTCTATAAATATTTTATTAGTTTGTAAATATAGATTCCAACTTATGAAATTATCATTTACTTGATTTTTCTTGTCAAAATCTAAACAAAATTCAACTTGGATCTGGCAATGTAAGAGAGAACTCCTGTTTTTTAACAAAAGCCTTTCAGCATATTTGAAAATATTTTAAAATTTAATGTTCATTCTCCATATTTTTATTTGATTGCCTTCTTTCAAGTCGAGTTCCTTTTCTTCGTAATTTATAATAGCATGTATATATTCAGTTAGAAGACGTTTATTATTTTCGAGGCTTATTAAATATTTTTAAATAAGCTTATTTGAATTGCCTTTCGTTGAATGACAACTAATGTAATTTTTGTTCATTGCTATTCTTATGTTCGTTTCCATTTAACCTACTATATATATATATATATATATATATATATATATACTCATATATCTGTCTCTCTCTTTTTATCCCCCACTCTCTCTCTCTCTCTCTTTCATATAAAACAATTTACCTTCGTCAATATCTTAATGTTGCAATTAGTTCGGTAGCTTTTCTAAGTTCCTTGTAATATAATCAAAACAATTGTGTTTGTATTTTAGTTCTCCTATCATAATAGTCTTAAAGAAACGTATTGTTTTAGTCGTTCCACAAAAGGCTTATTTTTATTAATCAAATAATTAAAGAATTCTCTCATCAAAGAATCATAGAATTAGCTTCGTTGCCTGCAGCTGCATTACGTCTTTCGCAACCATTTCAAGATTGTGAGTTTAATTTTGTAATAATAATGTATATTATTCAAAGCAAAATGCAAGCGCTTGACACACTTCTCTTCTTTTACAGAATGATAAGAATCCTGCCTGCTGGTGATCAGATCTTGTTGATGTAATGTTAAATATAGAGATAAAGCTTTCCTGGCCGTAGGAACTAAATATTCCAATACAGAACTGAGATCTGTAAACCAACGAATCACTCGTCAATCCCATAGTAACAACATTACTGTTGTTATTGTTCGTTTAGACCTAGGTCAATAAAGATTGGGTATACATATGATTACATGCGATCCAATCGTTACCGTCTTGCATATTATATTTCAGGGGCTATATTGTCCAATATAATCTTTTATACCTGAAAGTACGTATGATTCGAGGGGTATTTTCCTGCTATTTCAAGCAGGTACCGCGTAAAGTCTCTTACCAACAATTTTACTATCGTTGATTAAATTGATGGATTATAGCCATGCCCACCCCTACGGTACGTAATTAATCTTGGCCGACTGAGAATACAATATAGATTTACAATAAAGACTTAATTATATTTGTGCGCCACGTAACCCATTAAGTTGCAGGTGTGAATGTGTGGTTTAGAAGGTATGAATGTGTGGATCGAACGCATTGCACAGAACACAGAGCAAGTTCCTTTCACCATAGATATGAGCCACCACAGACCTTGTGAGTAGAATTATGCAAGTGGAAACTGTGCCTCACAGTCATCGTTACTTATTCTTGAGAAGTAGACGCAATCCGTTGCCAATTTTGACACTACTAGTCGGCTTTTCAATGATTTTGGAAAATTCAGTCCTGTTGCAAAAATTCGGACATTGCTTCCGAACTTAAGGAAAGAAACTTGATATTTTAAGGCGTTCCTTTAATATTGTGCAAACCATGTCCACTAGTTTCTTTCTCAGTTCACTTCAAGACCAGGCTCTAACATGCAAAAGCATGCCATTGCTTTGCCCTTTCATATCTGACTGTACCATTAAAAATTGAAAAACTCTTCTTTACTTTTTGCCCTTATGCAATCAATATTTACGACGGAGGCTTTCAAGAATGTCAATTAAATAAAAGGAAAATCATTTGTCATAAACTTCAACTATTATTCTTTTGATAATACATACTTACATACACATATACATGCATACATACATACATACACACACATAAGTATGTATGTATATATGAATGCATATCTATCTATCTATATATATATATATATATCTATATCTAATTTTATATATATATATAAAATTAGAGATAAAACCACTATTAGGCAAATCTAATTTAATATAATATATATTTATACTATAAAATTAGATTTAATCCTAAATCTAATTTTTCCCTGTAAGTTTGGATTTACTCCCTAATATTATAATATATATATATATATATATTCTTTTACTTGTTTCTGTCATTTTGACTGCGGCCATCCTGGTACACAGCCTTCAGTCGAACAAATCGACGCCAGGACTTATTGTTTGTAAACTTAGTACTTATTCTATCGGCTCTGTTGCCGAACCGCTAATTTACAGGGACGTAAACACCCCAACATCGGTTGTCAAGCGATGGTGGATGGGGGACAAACATATGCACACAAATACATATATGGAAGATTATATATATATATATATATATATATATATATATACGACGGGTATCTTTTAGTTTCTTACTTTTTACTGCTCACAAGGTGTTAAATATAGAGGGGACAAACAAGGAAAACGGATTAAGTCGATTACATCGACCCCAGTGTGTAACTGGTACTTAATTTATTGACCCTGAAAGGATGAAAGGCAAAGTCGACCACGGCTGAATTTGAACTCAGAACGTAGCGGCGTGCTAACGTTTCTGCCAGCTTCTTTCAGTTTCTGTCTACCAAATCCACTCACAAGGCTTTGGTCGGCCCGAGGCTATAGCAGAAAACACTGACCCAAGGTGCGAAGCAATGGAACTGAACCTGGATCCATGTGGTTGGGAAACATTCTTCTTACCACACAGCCACTCCTGCGCCATATATATATATATATATATCTCAACATAGATATGGATGAGAAAAAAAAAAAGAAACCTGTGCTGAAGTGATTTCCCTAAGTCTATAAGAGGAAGATTTATTATCCGAGTTAAATTTTCAGCAATATGGACAACACTAAGTTTTGGCAGTTCTATAATACAATCACTAATGTATATGTCCATACGAATATGTGTGTGTATGTGTGTGTGTGTGTGAAAAATATTTATTTCTTGTTATATATATTTTTACAATTATTATTATTATTATTATTATTATTATTATTATTTTATTATTATTATTATTATCGTCATCATCACCAGAACCATCATGGTGAACATTATTAGTATTACTAACATTTCGAAGTATTCCTAGTATTAACATGAAAACATGCAGTCTTACAGCCATCCAAGTATTTCCTTCGCTAATAGGATTATACATAAATTTGGCAGATAATTCTTTTAATGCAACCAATAAATAAGAAGCGTGCGTGCGTGTTCGGGTCTGTATGCGAAGCTGGGGTTCGAATCGTCAAGGGAGCAATATATTTCTAATGTGCTGTCGTTTACCATATAAATAAATAAGCCGAAATAAAGCAATAATATGAATGAATGCTCAGAGGCACACAAGCATTTATATATTTCTAGGTGTGTTGCGAGGGGTAGGAGAAGTGTGTCCGTGTGTGTGTAAATAAGTATAGATATATGTGCGTATATGCGCGTGCGGTGTATGTATATATATATATGTATTTCTATATATATATATATATTATATATATATTACATACACACACACTATATAATATATTATATCTAAGTTATTCTAAGTTATATATATATATATATATATATATATATATATATATTATATAGAGAGAGAGAGAGAGAGAGAGAGGACGTGTCTATATATATATATATATATATATATATAAACATTGAGTTGTATGTGTATTCATATGGGTGTGGGAGTGTGGGTTTGTGAGAGTGTGAATGTGTGTGAGTGTGGACGTGTGGATGTGCATGTATGTGTACGTATCCATGCATACATACAAATATATATATATATTCATATATACACATATGCATGTATGATGGTGTGTGCAGGCATGTGTGGGAGTGTGGGTCTGGGTGAGTCTCTGTCAATGTGTGCAAGTAGTTATGTATATATATATATACACATACATGAATATATATTGATATGTATATATATATGTGTGTGTGTGTGTATGCATATATATGAATATATATATATATATATATATATATACACATACATATATATATATATATGCATATATGTATATATTTATAGCATAAACTTAGAATAACTTAGAAAGGTTTGGGCCAGTATTGGCCCAGGCCATGTCTAACTTAATAGCACCACCTGGTGAAGTCTTTCAGTTCATGATTTGGGCACCAAGGCCCATTCGAGCAGAGAGTTATTGTTTGCGGAGACATATCCGGGTGTGGGTGGTTTGTCCGGTACTGTTTGAAGGAATTTGTCCAAAAACTTCTTGAATTTTGTGTGGTCAGTTTCTTTTTTGACGTGCCCTGGTGTAATGTTGAAGAGAGCAGGTCCAATTGAGGTGAAATAGTTGTGCCGTATTGTCGTTATGTGATGCGATTAGATAGATTTTGTTGTGGACGGATGGCACGTGGTCCAAGCCTTGGATGCATTTTGAAGGTGATGCCAACATCATTCGGACAGTGCTGGTGGAATATTTTCCACATCATACAGATAATGTAGCGTTCACGGCGTCGTTGGAGTGAATACAATTTCAGCTTCTCTAGTCTACCCCAGTAGTCAAGGTCTGACATGCCATCTATCTTTTTTGTGATTGACCTTTGGGGAGCTTCAATTCTCATAATATTTTGTTTTGTGTAGGGAGACCACAGTGGACAGCAGTATTCAAGGTGGGGTCGGGCAAAAGTGGAGAAGAGAAGGATAATAGCGTGGGAAACTCTCGACTGGAAGGTTCTGAGAATCCAGGAACACATTCTGCGGGCCATGTCAACTTTGCTGCTTATATGTGTAGCCCAGCTTATGTTGCTGTCCACTGTTACTCCCAGGTCTCTGATGTTGTTGGATGCCATGAGAATTTCTCCAGAAGGAAGAGAGTATGGGAGTTTCAGAGCGTCCTCCCTTCCAAAGTGGATCAGTTCAAATTTGTCTTCATTTAGCAACATGTTATTCTTTTCCGCCCATTGGACAACAGCCAGTAGGTCTGACTGAAGGTTTATTCGGTCATCCACGCCATTGATGACCTTCTGGAGCTTGGAGTCATCAGCGAAGGTTCTGATGTTACTGTGTTTGATGGTATCAGTAATATCATTTATGTAGATGATGAAGAGAAGTGGGCCCAACACAGTGCCTTGTGGGACACCACTGCTGACTTTGGCTGGGCTGGATTTGACTCCTTCGACTACAACATGTTGGGTTCTGTTAGACAGGAATCACTTGATCCACTGCAGCAACTTTCCAGTGACACCAATATTGGACAGCTTTCTCAGAAGGATCTTATGATCAACCCTGTCAAAGGCCTTGCTGAAATCAAGGTAGATGACATCAGTGTTGGAACCTTCTCCCAAGGCTCTCAAAATGTCATCAAAATGATGCAGTAGCTGCGTCAGGCAATCTCTCCCATTACGGAATCCATGCTGGTTGGGGTTCAGCATATTATGCCTCTCAAGGAAGTGAGTCATACGCGATCTCAGCACCCTCTCAAATACCTTGATGATATGAGAGGTGAGTGAGATTGGACGGTAATTCACGGCAAGCGATTTGTTTCCTTTTTTGAAAACTGGGACAACAGACTGGGATAGAAGGTCCTCTGGTATATATCCAGCATCCAGTGAGTTCCGCCACAGATTGGCTAGAGGGGGTGCGAGTTGGTTTTGACACATCTTCAAGACACAAGCAGGGACCTATCGGGACCTACTGCTGAATTATGCTTCATTTCCTTTATTGCTGCTAAGACATCAGGAGCGCCAAATGTTATGTCCGATAAAGTGTATTGGGGAGTAACATCACTGATACAGCCCAGATCAGTCATACAGGAGTGATTGTGAAAACAGAGCAATATTGTTTCTGCAATATCTCTCCCATGGTTTTGGCATTGTCTTGAAGAGTACCATTTTCATCAATCAGAGGGCCAACAGTAGAACCAGTGACTCTGTGTTTTTTTGCAAATGAAAAGAACACTTTGGGATTGAGTTTGATCTTCTCAATGGCCCAGGCCTCTTCAGCTCTTCGCTGACTATTGATGATAGACATCATGTTGTTTTGGAGTTTATGTTTTTAATCTCTAGCGACGAGATGGCAGTCAGGTTGGTGTGTTGCTGTTGACAGTATTTCAGCATGCTGATCTTTTTGTTGATTCTTTTAATTTTCCTTATGAGAGATTTTCTATTTCTAGGGATTCGACACTTAGATTTGTTTGCAGATCTTAATGGGGTGTGTCTTGCACATATGTTCGTGATGATGTCTACAAGTGACTGCCAGGACTTTTTAATGTTAGTGGGTGTGTATGTGTGCGTGAAGGACCAATCAACTTGTGCAAGATCATTATTGATCGCTTCCCAGTTTGCATTGTGGAAATCCATATATATATATCTATACATATATATCTATATATATATATATGCATATATGTATATATATGTATATATATATGCATATATTTTATGTGTGTGTGCGTGCGTATGTGGGAATGAGGGTGTGTGATTGCGACAGTGCTTGTGTGTGTGTGTGTGTGTATGGGTGTGTATGTGTTGATGTGTGTATAGAATAAACTGAAGAGCTGAGGTTAAACCAAAATAACTTGGAATTCGAGAGATGTGTTAAAGACACACGGGGTGGAGTTTAAAAGATGGCTGGGAAAATAATCACAGCTAAGTGAACTGACGATAGTGCAATGGACAGACAGACATACATGTACACATGTATATAAGGACACATGGATGTGTGGGTGCGAGTGTATATATCAAGCATGTTTTATATATGTATTAATGCGCGTATGTATATATTACACACATATATACTTACATGCACAGATACAGACTCATAAATGTATATACATATATGTATATATATATATATATATATATGGCATCAGATGCGTTTATGCATTTATATCGCTTATATTCCCTCAATATATATACAATATATACAATATATATACAAAATGCGACAAGAACGCAAAATATCCGGTCAACTAGGTGATACAAGAAAGGGAAACAAAACATCCATCCAGATAGACGATACAAAGAAAACAAGGGCGGGTCATTCGAAGTTTTCTATCTTCAGTCAAGAACCGGATTATCCTCGCAGTTTCGGCTGATTATTCTTGAGATTGCTCCAACCTGGCCAGCCCCAAGGAAAAACTAAGCTAAGAGCATTAGATTCCTTGGTACGTACACTTTTATCTCTTATATGTAAGTACACATTCATATATATATATATATATATATATATATATATATATATATATATATATATATATATATATTTATATATGTATGTATGTATGTATGTATGTATATATTCTTATCCATATATATTAATCGCCCCACCGTCACAGATGATTGCCGTCTCTGAGTTTTGTTGTCAATGGCATTTCTGATTGTCTCTCCCTGACCTTTCTATCTATTATTAAATCTCACTACAGACCGGCATGATTTGAAGCATAGGTGAAAGACCAAAGTTGCAACTTCCACAGGGTTTGGTAGATAACTCTGCGAGATATGATCCCTGTGAACGGCCATATTTCTCCTCGGGCAGGGAATTGACTAGCAAGCACTTTCTCAGGATGCACATCGAATTACTCGGTCTAGGAGTAAGAACGTTGTATAAAGTTCATCTTACATGGGACTTCAGATGGTTGACATACGCAGCCTTAGAAAAACGTACTCGATCAGACCTTTCACGCCTCTAACATTTTCTGTTCTCAGTGAGGTTCTGATAACAGCCACTCTGAAGACAAAAATTAAGGTTTTTATGCTCTAAGCAACCCCTTCACGTTTTACAACCCACTCTAAACGCTTCTCCACTATCATCATCATTGTTCGACCGTGGTCGAGACAATGGAATTTACCATGCTACGCCAGACTTCACGGTCCATCATAGCATTACGGAGGTCCTGTTGCTGGATGCCTGTATCCCTGGAGATTACATCAGGGTAGGAGAGTGTGCACCCTCTGGTATTGCGAGTAGATGGCTTCCAGAGAAGAAGAGTAGAAATTGCCTCGTTTTTAGCTCTACAACAATGTCCAGCAAACTGGACTCTCCTACCTTTCACAAGAGATGACACAGGTGGTAGTTTCCCGTATAATTGTACTCTGGTTGGATGACGCTTCCACGGGAGATTTTGAGCTCTCATAAGGAGGCGAGTGTAGGTTCCATCCACTATTCTACATTGGTTTGCAGCTCATTCAGCTTCCCTTTATTCAGTTTTATACGAATTTTTGTACTTTATGCTGAGGATACTTTCCATTGCACTGCCCACTGTATAACAACTGCTTTGTGATCCTCTTAACTTCCATACGCGCAACATGGCCTGATCAAGGCTTATGTTTAAACAGGATGGGTGACTGTGTGCTAGTACATCGCAACTATGCCAGGGCTATATGTATATGTGTGTATGTTCGTATGTTTGCGTTCGTGTGTGTATGTGTGCGCGTGTGTGTATGTGTGTGTGTGTGTAATTATAAATATATATCTATATGCAGAGAAAGATAGACGGTGAGATAGATAGATAGATAGATAGATAGAAAAATGAATAGATAGATAGATAGATAGATAGATACATACATACATACATACATACATACATACATACATACATACATACATACATACATACATACATACATACATACATACATACATACATAGAGAGTCAGACAGACAGACAAACATTTATATTGAAATATAATTATATACGTCAGTGAAGGCAATTGCAGGAAAGAAAAAAACACATTACATTAAAATGTCCACCTCTGTATCATACTATATATACACAGCATGGAAAGGACTGCTGCCATATTTGTTTCTCTTCTAGACACGCTGCATTAAAACATTAACATATCTATCCAAGCGAAACGATCTACCCGGGGTTAAACAAGTAATAACATGGAACAACCATTTTGATGTAGCGATCAACTTTATTTGTTACTATAGTTACTACTCTGATCTGTCCTTGAGATTTTATTTTGCTTGTCTATATATGTGTATGTATATATATATATATGTATATATATATATATAATATATATATATATATATATATATATATATATAATATATATATATATATATATATAATATATAAGAGAACAAAGTGTACGTAGGCCGTTATATATATATATATAATATATATATATATATAATATATATATATATATATATATATATACATATAAACATACAAAATGGGTCAAGAACGCAAACATCCGGGCAACTAGATGATACAAAAAGGGACAACAAAACATCAAGACAGACGATACAAAGAGAACAAGGACGGGTCATTCGAAGCCTTCAATCTTCAGTCAAGAACCGGATCATCCTCGCAATTTCGGCTGATTAATCTTGAGATTGCTCCAATCTGGCCAGTCCCAAAGAAAAACTAACCTAAGAGCATTAGATTCCTTGGTACGAACACATACACACACAAACATACATACATACATACATACATACATACATACATACATACATACATACATACATACATACATACATACATACATACATGTGACGAACTTCTTTCTGTTTCCATCAACTACATCCACTCGCAAGCGCTTGATCGGCCTACGCCGTGGGACTGAACCAAGAACCATGGGCTGAATAAAGATCGTGTAAATTTTATTGTTCTCAGTCCAGAAAATCATGATTTATTGTGTGTATGTGTGTGTGTGTATCTGTGTGTGCGTGGTTGGGCCGTATATGTGTGTCTACATATGTGTGTGTGCCTTTCTGTGTCTTTGTGTGCATGTGTTTCTTTGTGCATGTGAGTATTTTTGTGCGCTGTGCATGCATATGTGTGCGTACTGCTTTTCATTTATCCATTATGCTCGTGTGTATATGTGTGAGTCCGTCCCTAAACCTGTGTACGAGCGCGCACTTGTGCGTGAGTCTGCGAGGAAGGACATTATATGCACTAGTCAACTTTAGCTGGTTTTTATTGGACTCAAATTTCAGTGATCAGTGACAACGGATTTTCAGAATAAAGTGAGCTGTAGAATTTAGTGGTCTGTGCAATGTGATCTATGGACGTGATATGTTCAGTGACCCAGAGATTTATGTCATTTATGATAGCAGAACCTAGAAATGCGTGCAATCTGATCCTTAGTATCTTAGTGATCTCTGCTTAGTATAAAGAAGAAATAAATAATATGTGGTGTGTAGTTTTAAGTGACCTGTACAATTAAGTGATTTGTGCACAGTGATCTTTAGTATGAAGTTGTATACGCTAAATGATCTGAAGAATTAAGTAAAGTGATCGGTGCTTATTGATGTTTAGCGTTAAGTGATCCATGAGCAGAACTCTGTTCAGTTTGTTATATAAAATTTTGTAATTTCTGCATAAACACAAAGTTAATTAATGTTTTTCTCCCCGAGTACAAAATCTCAAAGGATTTCTCATTTTCTTTCGAATTCGTTGCTGTGCATGGATGAGAAATAGCAATCCGCCTGAGACCGCCTCTGGTTTAATGCTATTCCTGTTTGTGATTCAAAATGATTTGAATCAACACTTCCCCTCAGAATTTCATATAAAATACGTTTCCAAACACAGGCATAATAACTCTTTCTACTATATACGAAATAGGCAGAGAGTCGATTTCATTTTACCCGAGTACTCACCTAGTACATCTTTTATCGACCCCTGAAAAGATGAAAAGCAGAGTTGACGTCGGTGGGATTTGAACTCAAATCGTAAAGCCGGATAAAAGCCACTAAGCATTTTGCACGGTGCGATGACAACAATTCCGCTAGCTCGCTGCTAGAACATCACCTTAATAATGGTATCTACTATAGACACAAGGACTAAAATTTGTGGTGTGGAGTCTAATCGATTACATTGAACCCAGTGCTCAACTGGTGCTTATTTCATCGACCCCCCCAAAAGGGTGAAAGGTACAGCTGATGTCGGCGGAATTTGAACTGAGATTGTAAAGCTGGAGAAATGTCGCTAAGCATTTTGCACGGCACAGTAAATAATCAGCCAGCTCACCGCCTGAACACCAGCATAAGCTATTTTAATAAACTCTTCATTATTTTCAGAAATACTCGAAACAGATGCAGCATATTTCAACAGAAATATATTAATAAAAGTGATAGCAAGAGTAGTATTGATGCGGTACTACTTGGCTTGCAGACCAAACCTGTATTTTTCCAGTGGGAAAATATTGCCTATGACAGACTAGCGACCAAACCAGGAAAGTATTTATCCGTCATCCGTTCATTTAAACCAGTGCTTCTAAACCGGAGACTATATGACCTCGGAGGGTCACTATAAGAATTTTAGGGATCGACGTATCAAAATAGTAAACCGAGATCCACGATAGTACTTTAAGGGCCTCTGAAAAAATTTGGATTTAGATGTATATAGGTATTGATATTTATTGCAAGAACCAATTTGGATTATGTCTCTAACATTTTACATAGTTCAGCCTACACAAGTGAATGTGTGAGAAGCAGTATAGGAATTTCGAAAGAAGTATCTATAGAACTAGTTTTTAAACATCAAATGACTATGGGGGGAGGGTCCACCAGAATAAAATAGTAGTCGAGGGAGCCCGTGGATAAAAAAATATTGAGAAACCCTGACTTAAACGAAAAGAAGAACTGGAGTTGTGCTTTGTCATATGGATTATTAGGGTCGTTGAAATGATTTGCTTCTTTAGAAAAGTCAATATTGTGATGGTGATAATATTGCTGTTGGGGGAGGAGTAGTGGTGACGGTGGGGGTACTGGGGGCTGTGGTGATCAAGATTCTTGTTTTTTTTGGTAGTTTTGTTGATAAAGGTGGTAATTGTCACTTTGGTTCTGGTGACAACAATTCTATTAGCGGTGGTGGGTTTGTAATGGAAATGCTGATATTGAGGGCGGCAGCGGCGGCGGCGGTGGGGGTGGTGTTGGTGGTGGTTATGGTGGTGGTAATGCTGGAGGTTTTGCTAGTGATATTGGTTTTCGTGTTTATGGGGCGGTGGTAGAAGTGGTTTAGGTAGTGGTAATGGTAGTGCTTGCGGGTGGCGGTGTTTTGGCGGTAGTAGTAATGGTGGGTTATAAATAACGGTGCTGACGCAAGCAATGAAAGTTAATAGCAAAGATGGCTTTGTTCACACTGGATCGCTTAATGGTATGCAACTTTCATAAAATTATCGCACACACACACACTCGTGCACGTGCACACACACAATCACACACAACACACACACACACAGAAACACTTACACACAAGCAAACACATACACGAACACACGCTTCACACACACACACACACATAGATATATACTCAAGTTTACATGTATCACGCATATTTATACACATACAAATACAGGCTTAATTATCTTCCACATATTCGCTTTTGCGTTCTCTGATATTTCTTTATGGCAATAATCACTAAAACAGAGAGACAGAGAGAGAATAAGAGAGAGAGAGCGAGAGTGAAAGAAAGGCTTTTTCACGCTCTCATGCATATACATTCTACTCCAATCTGTTATCCACTCTCTTTATTTGTGTCACTTATTTCCTTCCATACGTACAACAAGCTTCATACACGCACATACGCATTCATGTACACACGTGTACAGCCATTCATCTATACATCACATAAACGAACAAACACATATAATATGCAGACACATAGGCCGACGTTCACATACACGACAAACACCTACACACGGTCGCTGACACATATTCCATACACACACACACCTATTTCTAATGTTGATCAATAATCGATGACGTTTGAAGTGGGAAGAACACCATAGAAACTAGTCTAATAGCGATAGTTCTTCATAACAATAACCATAGGAGATGGCTTTATGTGGAAATGCTGCCGTTCTCTCAAATGATGACAGCAGTATTGGTCTGGCATCACCTTGTTCAACCGAGAAGAATTCAATGGCGTATAATAAATATAACACGAGAACAATGTCTTATTGTTGTAAACATGTAAACACAATGCCGGCAGAATAACTCACTTGTTATGAGCAAACGAATTGGTACGGTATCAAAGTTAATCCTATCTACACGGTGGATAGGAAAATGAAAAAGTAAATTGGAAGATACTGGTTCGCACATATTGAGTTAGCAACACCACATCGTGCCAGTAGTCAACACAAACCCTTACTATAGAGTCTCATGTGTGTAATATGCTGTATAGAAAACGTTAGATTAACTAGTGTTAGCCATGCAAAACGTCCCTTAAATGTGTTTAATATCTAGAAGAAATAGCAAGGGGAGATCATTCTTATAATATCAATCAAAATGTTTGGAAAATATAGAAGATGCAGATAAAAAGCCAACTGGAGTAAGCAATGGACATGCTTTTATCTTGTTTGATTTCTTCATAAAAGTATTTACTACACAACTAACAAGGGAGAAGTGTGACCAGTATGTATAGAGACAGAGAGAATTTAGTGTCTCTGATTATGACTATCATCATACTTGTCGTTTACCTCCAGCTTGGCTATAACAGGGAATACTTCTGTTCAAAGGCCTTCTTTCTATGTGTATCTTATCACTTCACTCTTGCATAGCATATCTGGGATTGGATTATAAAACAGGCCCGACCCTTTCCAAGACTACATAGTGTAAATTGAGGGAGATGTGACTGCTACGTGTATTAGAGAGATTGTCTACTCAGAAGATGCTTCCTTTCATCTGAAAATGGAAGACTTAATTGGAAATATAAATGTGTGTGCTTCTACGAGGTTGCTCGATCTGCGATGAATATCTGTAAATCTTTCAAATAATATCCTTACTGTATTTTATGAAAAAGGAAGAATATGATGTATTGAAGGACTTTAGAATGCAATTAGAAATCTAAAGATTCTGGAAGCAAAAATTACATTGGGATATGTTTGAAGGGTCTGATTCAGATGAAATCTGTGAC
>NC_042998.1:20163492-20173492 GCF_006345805.1 Octopus sinensis
AAAATCTGCTGGACTTTGCCAAAATTTGAAACCATTATTATTATCGTTATTGAGTTAGAGAGCAACACATACCATTAAAGTGACACTGGGGCAAGAATATACGAGGCCATTATATCCAATTTGACTACCCGTCTGATAAAGATACACCGGGCACATGCATCACAATCATATGTGCACGACATGGTGATTTCATACCAAGACAAACATTACATTACTTTGCAGGTGGGACCTAGTTGGAATTTTTCTTCAGGTCGAGTAGCCCATCTGGCTCGGAAGATCCCTCAATAAAAGTTGTTTAAGGATGATGAACGAAACAGCCATATTTCAAGGGGTGAATTATTCAAGCTCCAAAAGATTCTTCTCAACATACGGTCATCGATCGTGATCAGAGATGCACGTATCGTCAGCCACTAATGCTTTATTGGTTGCGGTCAAACAACTGACAAGCAAATCTGTGGTATCGAGCAGAATATTTGTTGTAGCCTGTCTTTTATACGAAGACAAAACACGTACATGATAACACTTCCAATCAGTTAAGATCAGAAGCAATGAGAAGTAGTGCCTTGTTATTATTATTATTATTATTATTATATTATTATTATTATTATTATTATTATTATATGTTTGCCTTTATCCTTTGTATTTTGTACAAATTGACTAAAAGTTTCACCCAGAGACCTCAAGAGCCAAAAAGTTAGAAGTTCGAGTTGGTGTTACAACTTGGGTGCCATATTTATGGTTTTGCCAAAGGATTGTTCTAGAGAATGTCTGTGAAAACATTATTATTGTTATTATTATTTTTTTTATCATTATTATTATTATTATTATTATTATTGTTATTATTATTATTATTATTATTATCATTGTTGTTGTTGTTGTTGTTGTCGTCGTTGTTGTTGTTGTTGTTGTTGTCGTTGTTGTTGTTGTTGTCGTTGTTGTTGTTGTCGTTGTTGTTGTTGTCGTTGTTGTTGTTGTTACGACAGGAATCATTGCTAGTCCTCCTCATTCAGCTTCCTGTCTACGTTCTGATATTTCTCAATTTTCTCAATTTCTTTGGCGTCCACTCTGTTATCTAATGCCATTCCAAAATCGATGATCTTATTTATACTGCTTGTTGTTTGTTTTTTTTTGTTTCTTACTTTGTTTCTCTTTTGTTTTTGGTTTTTTTTTGTTTTTGTATTTTTTTTTGCTTCTTCTTCTCTGTCTTCAACAATCATATCGTGTCACTTTTCATGATCAATCTTTATATGGAAATCCCATAATATCCCGTAACTCTTATGGTCTATCACAGCCTCTGTATCGAGTTCATACCATTATTCCGCTACGTTGAATTCACACAAAACATCTCAGTGTACTGTTATACTTGAGCCTATAAAGATTTGTGCTATCTTACTGATTTCCCTTAAGACTGGTCAACATTGCCGTCTCCATTCCCAAATTCTGCATTTGCCCTCTGAATTTTATCAAATTCGTTCCTATGGCTTATTGCTTAGCGGTTACAATTAGCGATTCGTTTTCATTCCAGGCTTCCGTCAGGCAACAATAGCCAGGTTTTTCTTTCTTTTAATTCCAGAATCCTTTGTGTCTTCCTTGATTTAGCCGTTCTGTTCATCTTCCTTCTTGTCCTTAATTCTCCTAGTGTTTCAGTAAATTTTTGGACATTCCTAGTTACCGTGGCCTTCTAAATCCACTAGGATAACATAGCTTCTCAAGTGCATCATCACAGCATCTTTTGTGTCTACGGCATTTAGAGAGCCTCTACTTCCTTCCGTTTTTTTAATTGGTAGAGACTGTAGATTTTTACTCTTATGGTGGTACGCTTGAATATGGTGAGCAGCTTCCAAATTCTTTAATCTAAGTTCGATAGCTCTGTCCTAATAAATTTTAAAAAGAGGAGCAGATTGTCCCAATATTAGCTAGGCCCATTTATTCATTACTTCGATACGATTATCTCCATTTAATTTTTGATTCATGCACCTTCTTGATTCCTCTATTATAACCTCTTGAAATAGTACGGAGGTTAATGGAGTGAACAACAGAAAATCAAAAATAGATGAATGCCCCATAATCACTTATGTTTTACGTGCTGAGTCTCTGAGTAGGCGTCTTTGCAGATATATGAGTGTGAGTGTGTGTGAAGGTTTCTGCAAATGTCTATATGTATTTATATATGAAATGGGTGCATATATATAAGGAGGACTCCAAAATGACTGCAATATATTGGGTTACCGTTGGTTAACGCAGATCATATGCTGTTATCAATTTGGCAGCAACATCATTTCCTGTCCAAAATTTGTAGGACCGGATATGAATGCATATATTTCTTTACTACCCACAAGGGGCTAAACATAGAGGGAACAAACAAGGACAGTCAAAGAGATTAAGTCGATTATATCGACCCCAGTGCATAACTGGTACTTAATTTACCGACCCCGAAATGATGAAAGACAAAGTCGACCTCGGCGGAATTTGAACCCAGAACACCTGACAGCAGACGAAATACGGCTACGCATTTCGCCCGACCTGCTAACGATTATGCCAGCTCGCCGCCGGATATGAATGCATACATGTATGTCTGGTATGTGTGTGTGTGTGTGTGTGTGTGTGTGTGTGTGTGTGTGTTATATAAAATTTGTGAGTAAAGCCGGAACAATGCGAAATAAGCCCAAGGCAAGCCACAACAAAACAGGTATATGAATTAATGGTAAGTTACCTTACATTCCATATTTCAGGGTCATGCCCCTCCTCATCAGGAATTAACGAAGGCTGTAAATGTAATCTTCCTCAGGAATTAGTGAATGCTGCAGATGTACATGCGTGTGAGTAAGTGGGGGTAGACATGCGCAGAAGGTTGTTGTTATAGCAACCAGCTAGCTTGATATAACTGTCTTGTATTGTTTATAGTCGGCTTCTGTTGGCGTATTAATATGGCTTCGGAGATTTCAAGGTTGCCTCTGTTGCGCTGTGTTGCTCTGATGTGCACTGTGAACTCTCGGATGTGGCATCTACGTGAATGTTTCTTGTCTGAAGTGTCAGTCTGCATGTGGTCTTTTATGCGTATGTGAAGTTTTCTTGTTATGCTTCCTATGTAGTATGCACTACATTTGCCGAAACTGACCTCGTATACAATATAGGTCCTCTGGTCCATTTTGCGATCATTGATGAAGCAATTTGATAATTTGCACCCCTCGTTGTTGTGAAAGGTGTTGTTCGTGTTCAGAACGTTTCTAAAGGGTGGACTGGTGTGTATTATCAGTATGTGGAGTCCCTCCTTGCGGACTGCATGTCCTATCGTAACAGTAATTCTAATTTTTTTATTGCCTACAAAGGGATAAACATAGAGGGGACAAACAAGGACAGACAAACGGATTAAGTCGATTATATTGACCCCTCGTACGTAACTGGTACTTATTTAATCGACGCCGAAAGATGAAAAGCAATGTCGACCTCGGCAGAATTTGAACTCAGAACATAACAGCAGAAGAAATACCTATTTCTTTACTGCCTACAAGGGGCTAAATATAGAAGGGACAAACAAGGACAGACAAACGGATTAAGTCGATTATATCGACCTCAGTGCGTAACTGGTAGTTAATTTATCGACCCCGAAAGAAAGAAAAGCAAAGTTGACCTCGGCGGAATTTGAACTCAGAACATAAAGACAGACGAAATACCTATTTCTTTACTGCCCACAAGGGGTTAAAACACAGAGAGGACAAACAAGGATAGACAAACGGATTAAGTCGATTATATCGACCCCAGTGCGTTGCTGGTACTTATTTAATCGACCCCGAAAAAATGAAAAGCAAAGTCGACCTCGACGGAATTTGAACTCAGAACGTAACGGCAGATGAAATACCACTAGGTATTTCATCCGGCGTGCTAACATTTCTGCCAGTTCGCCGCCTTAGCAGTAGTTCTGTCATCAGAATGCGGTAGCTTTAGGAAGCGCATGCCGGACGTGGGAGTATGAGGCGTTCTTCCGGGATTTATTGCACCTGATGTTCTTTAGGTGCTGTTGTTTGGCTAAAGGTGGTGGCTAGCCATTCAGAGTTAGGTCTCTGAGGGACTGCTTGGTGTTTGGTGATTTTGTCGGTCACCTTGTTGCATTTGTTGCTTATTCATGCAATCTCGTTTCTCCCGTATGCGGCTTTGGCTCTGGTGGTTAGGACTGATTGGTAGTGGACTAAAGGTTTTCTACTAGTAGAAGTTAGTAAATATGGAGCCTTCCTCTGTGATCCTGAGTTGAAAGTCGAGCAGAGAGAGAGAGAGGTTTCCGGACTCGCCTGGATGTTCAATTTTGTTCAGAATTTTTGTATATCTCGATGTTATTGAAGGTCCGGTGTATGTTAATGGCGTCATCTCTGGATGTAACATACTTGCTTAGTCTTTTTTACAAAAAATCTGCAGCGGTTTTTGAAATCTGAGAGATGACATAAGCTATTAGCAATTGTTAATACATTTGTAGTTCTCCCTTCCGTTATATAATCATTTCCGTGTTTGTAATTTGCATGAATATTTATAAATGTATTCCTATGTGTATATGTACGTATATGTATAAGTTTACGCATATATATATATATATATATATATATATATATATATATATATATATATATATATATATGTGTGTGTATGTATGTATGTGTATATATATATATAATATATATATATATATATATATATATGTGTGTGTGTATGTATGTATGTGTATATATATATATATATATATATATATATATATATATGTATGTATGTATGTATGTATGTATATATACTTCGTTTTCATATCTGAGTTGCAAGATTCTTGAGGTGAATTTGTGCGTTGATGACACAGATCTTGCGATAACTTGGGAGGGTAATTACGCCAGTGATGATAAACACATGCACTGGTTCAATGTCACTTCCTTATTGTTAGTCAGTCAGTTAAGTTTCTAACCAATGAAGTAATCGATCGCTTGTTAAATGCGTTGGTTAAGCAATCAGTCGATTCTTTGTTTATCAAATCACTTTCGAAGCTATTTGCAATGTTATCAACGACATGCTCTCTTTGAAGTCCTGCCCTTATGCCTGTGTGTAGGTATACGTGTATGAGTGTATGTAGATGCGCGGTCGCTTACAAGAGAAGGGCATGGTAGGATTAAATGAAAAGTATGTCTATAAGTGTGTGTGTGTGTGTGTGTGCATGCGTGCATTTGTGGTTGCGTGTGTACCCCTCCTTGCCTGCCTGTATGTGTGTTTGTGAATTTGTTACTGCGTGTGTATTGACCATCCGTGACTTATTTAAGAGTTTCACTTTTTGTTCAAAGTGAATTTGAACTCAGATTTGCTGGAATCTACTTAGCATCCCGTAAAGATTTATGGGCGTAGTTCCTTTTGTAGAGAGGGTTAATTTAGAAAGACAGATAGAATGATACATAGAAAGATACACAGACAGACAGGCAGACTGCCTGACAAACAGATAGATAGGCAGAGAGATAGGTAGAAAGATAGATAAATAGATTGATTGATAAATGAATAAATAAATATACTTAAGAGGAAAGATTGATGGATTTTTCCCTTATGAGGTTTTTCACGCTAACTACTTGATAAATTTTTATCCTACTTTTCAATTGTAAATAGATAGACAGACAAACAGACAGACAGACAGATAGATAGACTGATAGATAAATAGATAGACTGGTAGATAAATAGATAGATAGATAGATAGATAGATAGATAGATAGATAGATAGATAGGTAGGTAGGTAGGTAGGTAGGTAGATAGATAGATAGATAGATAGATAGATAGATAGATAGATAGATAGGTAGGTAGGTAGGTAGGTAGGTAGATAGATAGATAGATAGATAGATAGATAGATAGATAGATAGATAGATAGATAGATAGATAGATAGGTATTTTCGTAGAATTACTTTCATCTGAAGATAATCATATTTTATATTAATAACAACGTACACTAAACCAAAGTCCTAAGCAGCTGTCACATTTGGGAAAATTATTTAGAATGAAATATTACGTGGCTTTAATCTTAATGATTTATATTTAACGTTTATTAATTTTCCTTGTCATTGTTGACTGTCATCGAAGTACGCGACTAATTTCTTTTATTGTGTATGTATGTTATATTCCTTGTGTTCTATTCGTTTGTTTTATTTGAGTTTTGAAGATGATATTTGTAAGCATTGGTCCATTACAATATCTTAATAATCACATTGATCATCATCATCATTCATCATTGTTCGACCGTGGTCGAGACAATGGAATTTACTATGTTACGCCAGACTTCACGGTCCATCATAGCATTACGGAGGTCCTGTTGCTGGATGCCTGTATCCCTGGAGATTACATCAGGGTAGGAGTGTGTGCGCCCTCTGGTATTGCGAGTAGATGGCTTCCAGAGGAGAAGAGTAGAAATTACTTCTTTTTCAGCTCTACAACAATGTCCAGCAAACTGGACTCTCCTACCTTTCACAAGAGATGATACAGGTGGTAATTTCCCGGCCAGCTGGTAAAATCGTTTAGCACGCAGGGGCGTAATGCTTAGCGGCATTTCGTCCGGCATTGCCTGCTGGGTTCAAATTCCGCCGATGTTGATTTTACTATTTATTCTTTTTCGGGTCGATTAAATAAGTACCAGTTCGACTGTTGTGTAGGTGGAATCGATTATTATACGTTCTCCTTAAACTTACTTGCTTTGGGCCAAAATTTGAAGCTAAAAATTACATTGATACACCAACACGCCCAAATACTCGCGCACGCACGCATGCGCATATACATGTATATATTATAAATACATATATATTTATTCTTGTACATGTGTATAAACGTATGTAATACTCACATTCATTTAGATAGATAGATAGATAGATAGATAGATAGATAGATAGATAGGTAGGTAGGTAGGTAGGTAGGTAGGTAGGTAGGTAGGTAGATAGATAGATAGATAGATAGATAGATAGATAGATAGATAGATAGATAGATAGATAGATAGGTAGGTAGGTAGGTAGGTAGGTAGGTAGTAGGTAGGTAGGTAGGTTGGTAGGTAGGTAGGTAGGTAAGGCGGCGAGCTGGCAGAATCGTTAGCACGCCGGACGGAATGCTTAGCGGTATTTCGTCTGCCGTTACGTTGTGAGTTCAAATTCCGCCGAGGTCGACTTTGCCTTTCATCCTTTCGGGGTCGATAAATTAAGTACCAGTTACGCACTGGAGTCGATGTAATCGACTTAATACCTATGTCTGTCCTTGTTTGTCCCCTCTGTGTTTGGCCCCTTGTGGGTAATAAAGAAATAGGTATTTCGTTTGATGCTACGTTCTGAGTTCAAATTCCGTTGAGGTCGACTTTGCCTTTCATCCTTTCGGGGTCGATTACATATGTACCAGTTACGCACTGCGGTCGATCTAATCTCTTTGTCTCTCCTTGTTTGTCCCGTCTATGTTTAGCCCCTTGTGGACAATAAAGAAATAAGATAGATAGATAGATTGATTGAGATGGGGAGGCTGAGAGAGAATTACTTCTAATATTTGTATAAGAAGACTGGTGATTGATTTCGAAGTTTCGATTTCTTAGGTTTCATTAGCTGACAGAAACTCCGATGTCACTGTCACCAATCTTCTTCAAAAAGTAAAACAAATATTTACTCTACAAAACGTATTGGTTAATTTTTCAGTTCCATGTAAAATTGATTTTATCGTCTTATTAATCTCATTAAGACTCGACATTAAAAGAAGTGTTAACATAGACTCTTTCTAAAAGAAAGAATTTAGACATTGATCACCAGTAGAGCCAACTCTAACGAAGAAAATAAACAGATGCATTAGTATAACGCTCGGGAATAGAAAAAGTCTTTAACGTTTCGAGCCTACGCTCTACCACAGAAAGGAACGCAGAAAGAAACAAGGAGATAAAATAAAGAATGTTATACTAATGCATCTGTTTGTTGTTAACACTGATATACCCTCCAGCCTTCATCAGGTGTCTTGGGGAAAGTTCGAACCTGAGTTCTCATTCCTAAGGTATTTTTCGATGTTATTACTATTATCATTATTCAGGTCACTGCCTGGAACCGAATTCGATATCTTGGATTTGGTAGCCCGCGCTCCAAACCACTGCGCCATATGCCCGTGGGCAATTAGGGCTTATAAACCTAATATTTTCATATCCTTCCTTAATACCTGTTCCCATATGCTACCCACATCTGTACTCGGTCTACGTATGTGCTGCTTCTTTTAGTTTTCGTATTTTCCAGCTCTGTTCTCTGTCAATTATTTTAACTTCATCCCAGAGGGGCAGTTGGTCTCCGTTTTTCACACATGATCAGCTAAACCCGATTTATCAATATCACCTCATGTCACAGTTTTGCGATGTTCGTTTACCCTTACTTTGACGGGGCTGCATGTTTAACCTTTGTATTACCTACCACAGCTACATGGCATGGAGTACACGCAGTCTTTGGTCCTATTCTCTTCTATTGGTGGTTTTATTTGAAGGAGATATTTGCGAATATTCTATTGCTCTTGAAACAACAAACAAGATGAGGACAAATATCCGTGAAATGTAAATAATATACATAATTCCTCATCTCTTAATATAGAACTGTATTATATATATATATATATATATATATATATATATATATATATATATATATATATATATCCTTAAACATATCATTAAAGTTTATCATTAAACATATATGAGCATGTCTAGATATGCAACTATATGCATGAGAATAAATACATAAAACAAAGCATACAAATCTATGCATATACATACATACATACATAATATATACACACATTCATACATACATAACCTGTTGCTAATGTTGAAATTCCAATGAAGGAGCCTTGGATCTATATTAGAAACCGATTCTTTCTTTATTGGTAAGAATTCTTGAAATAGCAGTGAATAATGACATACATACATATATACATACTTTTATATACATATATGATAATGGCCGTCCACTCGTGACCGAGGAAAACCATTGCTGAACTTTAGGAACATTGTGAGCTCTAGGACTAACTTATATTTTACATTTTCGGATCCCTTGGTGGCTAATGAGCCTTGCTCTTGACAAGTATACACGGCTTGTCTACCACTTTCATAATTGTTCCTTCAACCAAGATAGATGGTTCCACATATAGATTTCCTTATGGTGACTGGAACATTACAACAGTCTTGTCCAGGCTAATGCAGAGTCCAAATGCCTTGCATGAAGCAGAAATATGATTCATAAGTATTTTGTTGTCATCCACTGTATGAGTGACTAAGATACAGTCATCTGTATAAAGGAGGTCACGAATAAGAGACTGGAAAACTTTTGAATTGGCAGCAAATCGGCGCAGATTAAAGAGGCGGCCAGAAGATCGAGTAGCAACGATGTATAGACGAAGTTTTACTTTATCAGCATCTGCAAACGACATACGTCAGTTAACGATATTGTTATAGCTATTTTTTCATTACTTCTAGTATAAATCTTGTCTTACACATACATGCTTTCGTAACGCGGAGTAGATGAAACAGGGACAACTGAAGAAGGGGAATATTCTTTATGTTGCATGTCTCGTTTCTCTGTTTTTTCCTCGTTCGAAAAAAAAGTTCGTTTCTGTTTTTGTATTTATGTTTTCGTTTCTCATTGTGTTCAACATTTTTTTATGTCCTGTAGCCATATATGCATGTATATATACATATATATGTAGGTATGTACATATATGTATGTATATATGCATATACATATATATATATGGCCTCAGCCGGATGGCTGAAACAAGTAAAAGAGTAAAAGAGTATATATATAACGGGAAAGTTTACGAAAATAAACAAAAGACGAAGGCAGGTGGAGTACAAACAAACAAATGTATTAGTATAGCGCTCAGAAATAGAAATAGAACAAGTCTTTTACGTTTCGAGCCTACGCTTTTCGACAAAATGATACACAGAAAAAAACAAGGAGAGAAAAAAATGCGTGTAGGAGCTAACGATCTATCATGGCGCCCT
>NC_042998.1:20178492-20183492 GCF_006345805.1 Octopus sinensis
CAATAAATATATTCATATATATACATATATGCAAGTGCGTGCGTGTATGTGTGTGCATGTGCGTTCGTGCGTGTGTGTGTGAGTTTATATGTTTTCGTGTGTATATGTGAGTTTCTGAGTGGAAACATGTAATTTTGAAATAGTGGGTTTGGGTATTTTTTAATCAATTTGAAGAGATTATATTCTTAGATTATTAATCTTGAGATGGACAAAGAAAACTAAATTAAAAACAAACTCGATAAATCTTATTGCAGACAATACTTTTGAAAATTGCTTTTCAAAATGAAGAGCGATTTTGAAATGCAGCGTACTTCAATAATTTAAAAAAAATAAATAAACACTCTTCACGTATAGATACGAGTGATTGTCTATGCTTGCGTGTATTAGTTTGTGGGGGTGTATGTATGTGTGTGCGTATGCATTTGTGCACAACAATGTATATATACATATATCTATATGTATTATATATAAATATAATCACCATACACACGCGCGCGCACATATAATATTCAGCTAGCATACATTATATATATATATATTATATGTGTGTGTGGTGTGTGTGTATATATGTATATATATATATATATGTATATATATATACATATATATATATATATATATATATATGTGTGTGTGTGTGTATATATATATATATATATATATACATATAATATTCAGCTAGTATACATTATATATATATATATATATATATATATATATAGATATACTAGCTGAATAGCCCGTCGTTGCCAGGCAATTTTTACAATAGAATGTCTTATACTGTGACATGGAATAAACAAAAAATGATATACCTTCCCCGACAGGTAGGCCTCTTGATCAGGACAGATTTGTGCAATTTTTCACCAAAACTTCGTAGAGGATTTTTTCCTTTTTTAAATTAAACAGAAATTCTTCCTTCTAATTATTTTGCTTTCATTTCGTGATAGACAGCTATAATGCAGAAAATGTCTGCTATTATGCAGAGAATGCCAGCTTCAAATCTTGTTTTCTGATTAAGTAAAATTGATTAAACTTTAAAGCTCGGTAACATTTTTCTGGAATAACAAAAGTAACAAAATCGGATTTAACTTGCAAAATTATTTCAACATACCAAATTTGGAAATTTTGACGTAATTGTAAAATCTCACAGACAGTTATAGGACGTTACATACTTAGAAGTAATATATATATAAATTATTTATTTATTTGTATACCCAGGCCTATTCCCCATTCGTTTAGGAGGGGTAGCCACAACAAGACACACATCAGGCATTCTATTCATTTCCCAGCTCAAAGAGGCGATCCCAGTTCTATGCTCGGGTGAAGGCATAGAAAGCAATCTCTGGTTTAGCCCCGCCGCATCATGCTGGTTCCGTACCCCTTTGTGGACGGATGAGTGAATTTGATGTTGCTCAAACACACTCCAAATTTTCCTATCATTTATAAACTCCCTTGCCTCTCTTACTCCAACATCTCTAACCCGCAAATCTTTCCTCACTCCATCCATCCACAGAAATCGAGGTCTGCCTCTGGTTCTGCTGCCTACCACTTCTGTTTTCAACACCCTCCTTACCATCCGCTTCTCATCCAACCTTTTTATGTGGCCAAACCACCTCAACATTAGTCTATTTTGATTGTCAGTTTTGAAAATCCGTTCAGCCGTTTTGAAGTAATTTTGCCAAAAACACAGACACACAAAGACGCGTAATTACTACACCCTGCTTTTGGTTGTGCGCGCAGGGTAAAAAATGCTTCATTAAATAAACAACTTTCATAACCAAATAACGACCACTTCTAAATTACCTGTGGAAGAAAAAATGGAGACAACTACTACCATTCCTACAGCAACTTTTACGGTGTAGCTTTCTATCTATTACTTGATGGAAAGCTACACTGGCTTCATTACTACTGTCAAGAATGTCAAGAACAAAAAGAGAAAGAACAGTGTTGAAATGGTGTTGTGCTAAATGAGCTCTTAATCACTCTTAATGTTTTAAAATGTATTGATGACTAAATAACATAGTTTTTCTTTCTTAAAGACGACAGAATGTTATTTGGGGTGATTTGTGTGTTGTTTCTAGCATGTTGTGTGAGCTGGTAGAGAGTATCTTGTTGGTGAGTTACTCGATTCTGAATTGATATAGCTATATATATTTCTTTATTACCCACAAGGGGCTAAACACAGAGGGGACAAACAAGGACAGACATCGACCCCAGTGCGTAACTGGTACTTTATTTATCGACCCCGAAAGGATGAAAGGCAAAGTCGAACTCGGCAGAATTTGAACTCAGAACGTAGCGGCAGACGAAATACCGCTAAGCATTTCACCCGGCGCGCTAACGTTTCTGCCAGCTCGCCGTCTTAGCTATATATTGATATAGCTATATATATATTGATATAGCTATATATATATTGATATAGCTATATGTTGTGAGAAGCAATACTGGATCGTCTACACTAGATACAATGAAATTACTGTAATGATTCGAACTCACTGCCCAATCACCGTCTTTTCTATTTCACCAATGTATTTTTACAACATTAAACCCATTAAATTTCTTCAATTCACACCTTTATATCGGAATGACATTGAATTTCAGCAAAAATATTTTACTTCTCTTTTCAGATTATCTGCTCTATTCAACACTCAGCTAATTTGAAATTCATTGTTTCCTCCATTTTCTAATTCTAGCTTTCTATTTCTTTAAAAGATTATTTATGACTGTTTATCAATTCGTATATTTATTCAAAAAATGTAATATTGTGATAACCACCAAAACCACCACAAATGCCACTACCATTATCACAAATAACCAAAAACTTGAAGAAAAACTAATAATACTTAGTCTGAGCTCGAGATGTCATTTTAACAGGTCACTATTCAAACACAAATGAATTTACTTTTGACCTTTTCTTTACATTTTGTATTTTTGCTTCAATATATTTTATTAGATGCGTGTTTTAAACAAATCTGTTATATGTTATTTTTTTCTGAAATAGGCTTGCCAAAAATATCGTCAACATTCTTCAGACTTTAATGAGAAATGAAAGAATAGAAAAAAATTTTCAATTAGAAGAAAATATAACAGTAAACAAAAGCCATTCGTTCATTTCAATATGTCTTTCTCGTTGTATTTCTATCATCTTGTTTGAACAATTGATTCTGAACAACGAGAAAAATACTTATTAATATTCCAATGCCTGTTTACCAAGGTGGGGAAAACACATTGTTCCTGGAACCGTTGCAGACAAATTATTATAGCAACTTAGATATGCATTTTGGAACAATCACTTAGAATATGATGATGATTATATTAATCTATCCATGCCACCGACTAACAGCGGGGCTTTTCGTCTACTTTTTGTTTTATTTTTCTATTTGTTTATGTTTTGCATTGCTCAAAACCGTTTTTGTCGCCAGCCAGGTTGTCTTTTGTAGAGTTCTTTTTTCTGCAGTTTTTCAGCTGAATAAGCAGTAACAAATTCGTTTACAGATGTTTCCTAAACATGTGCAACTGAAAACGAATGATATCTTACCGCAAAAAGAGAAGATAGAACGGATGCTCATGCTCCTTGTGCCGCAAAAGAGCCTCGATTTTTCGGTGCCCTAATTCATCTTCTCCTGGAGTTAGTGACACTGGGGACTAAATGATTTTATTTATCCCTACTTCATTGCGAACGATTTCAGTCGCTGCGACCTGTAATGCTGTGAAAAATTTATTCCTCACAGAAACTAGCTGGTGTCTGCCGTTGTCTGTACCCTTGGAATAGTTTATTACACTTGTCTCTTATCAAAAGAAAGCTTTCAAGTAACCTTTACATAATACCTCATTTTCAGCCGCTGGGTCTTCGACATATAGCACTACCACTCTCGTTAAACTCCCCCCCCCCTTTACTTCGAAGGATTATAAACTTCTGGATAGACGTATTGTTATTGGGGCTCATCAGTGGCTGGGCATTCATGCAGAATCTATCAACCATATGTGATAGCGGTAAACTTCTGCGCTCGTTACATTGCTGATGACGAAACTCCAAGAGTCGACACCTGTCCAATTACTTCTGGATCTGATCCTCATATTCCTGAGGTTCATACACCGCGATATCAATCATATTTATTTCTTTATTGCCCACAGGGGGCTAAACATAGAGGGGACAAAGAAGGACAGACAAAGGGATTAAGTCGATTATATCGACTCCAGAGCGTAACTGGTACTTATTTAATCGACCCCGAAAGGATGAAAGGCAAAGTCGACCTCGGCGGAATCTGAACTCAGAACGTAGCGGCAGGCGAAATACCGCTAAGCATTTCACCCGACGTGCTAACGTTTCTGCCAACTCGCCGCCCTCAATCATATTAGTGAGCGTAAGACGGTGAGCTGGCAGAATCGTCAGGACGCTGGATGAAATGCTCAGCGCAATTCGTCCGTTCTTACGTTCTGAGTTCAAATTCTGCCGAGGTTGTATTTGACTTTTATCCTTTCGGGGTCGATAAAATAAGTACCAGTCACGTACTGCGGTCGATGAAAAAATCACTCCTTACCCCCCGAAATATATGGCCTTGTGCCAAAATTTGAAACCGGTACACTGTGAGCGTGAAGCGGCCTAACGTTTCCACTGACTTAGATCTTTTGTCTAAAAACCCAAGCAAAAATCTTCAAGGTTTCCCTCTCTCAAAGAATTACTCATTTTGCCCCACATCTTAGCTTCTTTTTTAAGCTTCTGAAAATCGCCATTTACGTTGAAAAGCAGGGTTTAATACCTCCAGTCGACTCCCTTTCTTTGTTAAATTCCTCCTACAAGGTGACACTGTTGATACCGTCTTTCTTGATGGACCTTCTCCTTTGCCTTCGGTGGGTTCATATCTCATCAACCGCAACGTTTACAAAACTTCAAATGTTGTTACTGTTGTTTTTGTTGTTGTTGGTTGTGGTGGTACTGGTTCTGATGAAGGTGATGGTATAGTGTTGGTGGTGGACATAGTGGTGGTTCTGGCGGTGGC
>NC_042998.1:20193492-20212203 GCF_006345805.1 Octopus sinensis
TTCCGTCCTTTCGTTGTATACATTCGAAGCTTTCTTCCAGGGGATCTAATGCGCTTGGCTTAGATTCCTTGGCGGGCTGGCCATATCGGAGCAATCTCAAGATTAATCAGCCGAAAAAATGCTAAGATGATATGGTTCTTGACTGATGACTGAGGGCTTCGAATGTCCCGTCCTGTGGTTCTTGTGTCGTCTCTGTGGTGTTTCATGTTCTTGTCCATGTCTGTAATTAATTTTACTGTTTACCTATATAATCGGCGGCTACGTATCCACAATTGCCTTATACGATAAGTATTTTTTTCTCAAGCTTTGATACGACTCTTAATCTGTCTCTTTTTCTCTCTCTCTCTCTCCTCCCTTATTCCACTCCCTTTCTTTCCCTCCCATCCGTCCCCCCCCCTTTCTACGTTTCTCTATCTCTCTCACCTCCAGCCCCCTCGATCTGTCTCTTTCTTCTCCTCTCGTCCACCTTCTCTCCCTTTTCATCTGTCCCTTTCTCCTGTCTTTGGTTCTCACGTGACAGCTAGCCGCTGTGAGCGCTCTTTTCGTTTTCAGCAGCCTCAGAAGCAACACGTATTTGTTCGTCTCCCCGTGGCCTTTAGCACAAACTTCACAAGCCAGCCCAATTCTCAAATCGTCCTGTCGAAAGACCCTTGTCTACGTCCTGGTTTTGTTTTGTGTTGTTTATTTTTTATTTTTATTTTTACCGTTATTGTTTTAGTTTTTGTATTCTATTGGTGTCACGTATTCTGTATTTTTGTTTGTGTACTTCGATCGTTTTCCGTCCTTTCGTTGTATACATTCGAAGCTTCTTCCAGGGGATCTAATGCGCTTGGCTTAGATTTCCCTTGGCGGGCTGGCCATATCGGAGCAATCTCAAGATTAATCAGCCGAATTGCTAAGATGATCTGTTTCTTGGACTGATGACTGAGGGCTTCGAATGTCCCGTCCTGGGTTCTTGTGTCGTCTCTGTGGTGTTTATGTTCTTGTCCATGTCTGTAATTAATTACTGTTTACCTATATAATCGGCGGCTACGTATCCACAATTGTCCTTATACGATAAGATATTTTTCTCAGCTTTATACGACTCTTAATCTGTCTCTTTTTCTCTCTCTCTCTCTCCTCCTTATCCACTCCCTTCTTCCTCTCCATCCGTTCCCCCCCCCTTTCTACGTTTCTCTATCTCTCTCACCTCCAGCCCCCTCGATCTGTCTCTTTCTTCTCCTCCCTCGTCCACCTTCTCTCCTTTTCATCTGTCCCTTTCTCCTGTTTTTGTTCTCACGTGACAGCTAGCCGCTGTTGAGCGCTTTTCGTTTTCAGCAGCCTCAGAAGCAACACGTATTTGTTCGTCTCCCCGTGGCCTTTAGGCACAATTCACAAGCCAGCCCCATTCTCAAATCGTCCTGTCGAAAGACCCTTGTCCTACGTCCTGGTTTTGTTTTGTTGTTTATTTTTTATTTTAATTTTTACCGTTATTGTTTTTACGTTTTTGTATTCTTATTGGTGTCACGTATTCTGTATTTTTGTTTGTGTACTTCGATCGTTTTCCGTCCTTTCGTTGTATACCTTCGAAGCTTTCTCAGGGGATCTAATGCGCTTGGCTTAGATTTCCCTTGGCGGGCTGGCCATATCGGAGCAATCTCAAGATTAATCAGCCGAAATTGCTAAGATGATCTGGTTCTTGACTGATGACTGAGGGCTTCGAATGTCCCGTCCTGTGGTTCTTGTGTCGTCTCTGTGGTGTTTCATGTTTGTCCATGTCGGTAATTAATTTTACTGTTTACCTATATATATATATATATATATTTATGTGTGTGTGTTCCATTTCTGAAATCTGGAAACATCGTGTTGCATTGCGTTCTTCCGTTTCTTTTGTATTTTCGAAGTACGCAAGGAACTGCAAATAATAATATTCCTTTCTACTAAACGCACAAGGCTTGAAATTTGAGGGGCGGTAGCTAGTCGATTGCATTGTCCCCAGTGCTCAACTGGTACTTATTTCATCGACCCTGAAAGGATGAAAATCAAAGTTGACTTATGCCGAATTTGAACTCAGAACGTAAATACGATCAAAATACCTATTTCTTTATTACCCACAAGGGGCTAAATACAGAGGGAACAAACAAGGACAGACATAGGTATTAAGTCGATTACATCGACCCCAGTGCGTAACTGGTACTTAATTTATCGACCGAAATGATGAAGGCAAAGTCGACCTCGGCGAATTTGAACTCACAACGTAATGCAGACGAAATACCTATTTCTTTATTACCCACAAGGGGCTAAACACAGAGGGGACAAACAAGGACAGACATAGGTATTAAGTCGATTACATCGACCCCAGTGCGTAACTGGTACTTAATTTATCGACCCCGAAAGGATGAAAGGCAAAGTCGACCTCGGCGGAATTTGAACTCACAACGTAATGACAGACGAAATACCGCTAAGCATTTCGCCCGGCGTGCTAACGATTCTGCCGGCTTGCCACTATACAAGTGTGTACGCGAATATTTATTGTATTGTTCCCTACTTGGTGCACGGAGGTTTTTGCTTTTCAAGTTAGTGGAACAGCAAGCACTGTTGGGTAGTGGAATTGGTCTCTATTCTTATTACTGTCATTGTTGCTGTTGTTGTAGCTGTTGTCTTTTGGTACTGCTGCAGGTTATCTTCTTGATTATGTTATTGAAGTTAATTGTTTATGTGGAGTCTGCAGCTGTAGCGAACCTTAGCTTTCTCGTTCTTTACTATAGTCAAAAGGACCTTAAGTGATATGGGGTACCACATATGCGACATTTGGGCCTTGCTTTTTCCCTGTTACAAACTGCTTACTTCAGTTTAGTTAACTCTATGAGTTCAGCGATTGCTTCCAGCCTTTTTCGATTAGATTGGACTAAGAAACCTACGCCCAAACTCAACGAATATTCTTTTTGTATCTTTTGTATCACCATAATCTTTTACCTTTATCGGACCACACAGCTTCTACAAAGATCAGTTGTATAGTTCTCGAACCAGGTCCACCTGTCTCAGCTTAGTCATACGCCGGGGAATATAAAATAGTGTAAGAATGAAATTTTCACTTTCAGATAGGATAGCAGGGCGCCTCTTTTTCGGTTTCCTTGATGTGTCTGACAGTCACTGTTGCCGTTGTCTTTGCCACAACCTACAAAACCTCTTTTGCTGTTGGACTGCTTTCAGAATATCTTTGTACGTGTGCAGGTATCGTCACACTGTCTAAGCTTGCAACAATTTTAGGTAAATATCAGTATGAATTCCTGAACCACGTTTACAATATTTTTCATCCTTCTTTGTGGACAACTTAACGAACACCGCTTATTTCTTGCAGATGGTTGGCTAATTTTCCTGTAACGTTTGAAGTTGCAGCTACTTTGTTATAACTTTTTGTTGTTGATATTTTTACCGGTGATTGAATCTGTAGTGATGTTGGCAGTGTTTCATTTTGTATTGTGCAGCCGAGATGTTGCTGAGACGTTATAGCAGTTACTTATTCTTTTTCTTAGTATTTTTTCCAGGTTTTGTTGTTTCTACTTCTAGTGTATTCCTTTGAGACTAGCAAAACCGATAAATATTTTCTATTGAAAGTAAAATCCTTGGATGATGTTGTTGTTATTGTCGTTGAAGATTTCATTATTGTCCCAATTGCTTTTGTCATTGTTGTGGTTATTGCAAGTTGTGTTGAAAATCTTCCCCATTGTATGCGACAACGTTATTATAGAATTCGTAGCTAGAATAGTAAAGCTTGTTGCTATGGCAGCAATAGTGCTGCAGCCAAAGTAAGTGGCGTCCAAGAGAGAGATACGAGACATATATTTTATCATCGCATATCATTATTTATTTTATCCGTTTTTATTTTTAAAAATTATGAAGTTTGTAAATACACTTGTCTGTCAAGTGATTTGATCCGAGACCATGAGTTGAAACTAAAACAGTGACAACATTGAAGGCACGTATTAGCCATCCAAAATACCCAAAGATTGGTGACTTCACTTAAACATTTATTATTTGGTGCCGAATAATAAGGATCTTTTCGGTTTGAACGGCAGTTTTTTTTTCTAGCGGTGTCATATGAAATTGTCACCCATAATTATGACCCTAGTATCGATCTATTGCATTTCAATCTGTTTTTGGGTTAGAGTTAGTTAGGGTTAGTTAGGGTTAGGATTAGGGGTGGAGGGAAAGGTATATTTTTTTCTTCAGAAATGTAAATAAACCCAATCTGTTTCTTAAACGAGGGGCATATTCATACGGCACAGAATGTTTTCACCTCAGTAGACGTCATTGATTGGTTGAAATTGCAGAAATTGAAGAAAAAACAATAACAAATATCTTACAAACTATAGAATTTTCTCAATAAAGCCAAGAGAAAAAGATGTTTTATAAACACATTATACCAGTATACGAAGTTTAAAAGTGTTTAGTTACGTAGAAATTATTTTTAAAAACTGCCGTTCAAACCGAAAAGATCCAATAATAATGCTGACCTGGTCACTGATACGATTCCAGTGAAGTTTGGAGATGCATAAAATAACACAGGCGATATTCAGAAAGTTGACAATAAAAATCACTTACAGCACAGCCATTGAGGCGAATATAATGATAATTTACTCATTATCAGCTGATATTCCTACTAGCCTTGAGAGCAATGTTTCTTCGAAATGGTTAGACTGAGTTTTAACTTATGATGGTGAGGGCGCGTGGCTTAGTGGTTAGGGCATTCGGCTCATGATCGTAAGGTTGTGAGTTCGATTCCCGGCGACGCGTTGTGTCCCTGAGCAAGACACTTTATTTCACGTTGCTCCAGTCCACTCAGCTGGCAAAAATGAGTTGTACTTGTATTTTCAAAGGGTCAGCCTTGTCACTCTCTGTGTCACGCTGATTATCCCCGAGAACTACGTTAAGGGTACACGTGTCTGTGGAATGCTCAGCCATTTGCACGTTAATTTCACGAGCAAGCTGTTCCGTTGATCGTATCAGCTGGGACCCTCGTCGTCGTAACCGGCGGAGTCTTTTAACTTATGATAATCTGTTTATCTATTTCTTAGTCTGAGACACATTGATTTCAAATTTTTGGCCCGGGGACAGCAAATTGGGGGAAGGTGTAGGTCGATTGTATCGACCCCAGTACTTAACTGATACTACTGATACTTAATTTATCGACCCCGAAAGGATGAAAGGTAAAGTCGACCACAGCGGAATCTGTACTCAGAATGTAAAGACAGACGAAATGCAAATAGACATTTAGCCCGGCATGCAAAAGATTCTGCCAGCTCGCTGCCTTCAGAGGTAAAGTCGACAGCGACAGCATTTGAACTCAGAACGTAAAGTCGGAAGAAATGCCGCGAAGCATTTGCCCGATACGGTAACGATTCTGCCAGCACGCTGCCAAATTAGTCTGAGACATTATAATAATTGTTATATTGACCGATTTTCTCATCGATTTTCAAACATCTATATATACTTTCAGAAGTAATTACAGAACCTGTTCAGCTCGGTCTAATAATGGGCGTACCATATTTAACAAAAGAAAGCTTCCGTCACTGATAAGGATAAGATTTTTGATTCTATAATGATCTGATATTTGTTTTATATATATTTGAGTTTGACAGGGAAATCTTTAACAATATCAAAAAACTAAATAATAGCTAAAATCAAGAGGCTCAGGGAAGTTTGGTGATTGTAAAATTTGGTTGATCTGAATTGTAAACAATTCCAATGATTTGGGCAAATGTATTTGATACTCTTTACTCTTTACTCTTTTAATTTTTTCAGTCATTTGACTGCGGCCATGCTGGAGCACCGCCTTTAGTCAAGCAAATCGACCCCGGGACTTATTCTTTGTAAGCCCAGTACTTATTCTATCGGTCTCTTTTGCCGAACCACTAAGTGACGGGGACGCAAACACACCAGCATCGGTTGTCAAGCAATGCTAGGGAGACAAACACACACACAAACACACACACACATACATATATATATATATATTATATTATATATATATATAATATATATATATATATATATATATATATATATATTATATATATATATATATATATACATATATACGACAAGCTTCTTTCAGTTTCCGTCTACCAAATCCACTCACAAGGCATTGGTCGGCCCGGGGCTATAGCAGAAGACACTTGCCCAAGATGCCACGCAGTGGGACTGAACCCGGAACTCTGTGGTTGGTTAGCAAGCTACTTACCACACAGCCACTCCTGCGCCTGATAAAGTATTAAAGTAATAAGAATCCGATGGGAACGAAACAAAAGTGTATACGATGTTAAAAAACTGAAGCAGAATATTATTTTTCTACTCTAGGAACAAGGTCCGAAATATTGGGGGAAGGCGACAGTCGATTAGATTGACCCCAGTACGCAACAGGTACTTAATGTATCGACCCCGAAAAGATGAAAGGCAAAGTCGACATCGGTGTAATTTGAACGAAGAATGTCAAGACAGATCAAATACTGCTAAGCATTTCGCTCGGCGGGTTAACGTCTCGTATTTTTTCACTGCTCTCAAGGGGCTACACAGAGAGGGGACAAACAAGGACAGACAAAGGGATTAAGTTGATTACATCGACTCCAGTGTGTAACTGCTACTTAATTTATCAACCCCGAAAGCATGAAAGGCAACGTCGACCTCGGTGGAATTTGAACTCAAAACGTAAAGACAGATGAAATACCTATTTATTTACTACCCACAAGGGGCCAAACACAGAGAGGACAGAGAAACGGATTAAGCCGATTATATCGACCCCAGTGCGTAACTGGTACGTATTTAATCGACCCCGAAAGGATAAAAGGCAAAGTCGACCTCGGCGGATTTTGAACTCAGAATGTAACGGCAGACGAAATACCGCTAAGCATTTCGCCCGGCGTACTAACGATTCTGCCAGCTCGCCGCCTTACTGAAACAGAATATCGAAGAGGAGATGAATACAGAGAGTAAGAAATATAGAGAGGTGTTGCTTATATGGAAAGAGAGAGAGACAGAGACAAACAGACAAACAGAGAAAGAGACAGAGGAGCAAGGGAGAGGGAGAGAGAAAGAGAGAAATAGTTGGTATGAGAGGCGGTCGGAAATACGAGTTACTTAACAGAGAGGTGTTTGATATGATACATAGGGAGAAAAAGGGGTCTGATAGTTTAGGGTGTCATAGTCGTTCCTTTTTTAAGCTGCAACTTCGGTTGCCTCGATTCCTTTACACAAAGCAACCTACATACATATATCCATATATTTACAATTAAACATAGATATATCCTTCTATATAGAGACTTAAATATATATATATATATTATATATATATATATATATATATACGTATATATATATATATATATATATACGTATATATACAAATATATATATGTATGTATGCATATATATATAGAAAATAGAAAAGAGTGAAAAGCTACAGAATCCAACCACGTGCCTTCGCACACCAACTTTCTCACCTATATATATATACATATATATATATATATATTATACATACATACATACATATATATATTTGTGAATGTGTGTGTTTGCGTGTGTATAAATTTACGGGACAAAGATGTCTTCAAATGTGTGCATGTGAATTTAGGCAGTTTCTGCAAAAGTAGTAAAACAAAATAACATAAAAATGCCATGGGTAACATTTTAATGACATTCTCCAACTGAATATGTAATGAAACTATGCACGAAGTGTTACTTATCTTCATAAATACTGCCATTATTTTCCTATTATGTGGATTGTATAAGGAGCAGCGACCCCAGGTATTAACAGGAATTCGACACACACTGACGGAACAATCTCACACAATTCCTTAACTTAAGCCGATAAGAGATGATGACGCGAATAAGAAGAAAGAGAAAAAGAAACGCTGGGAAAAGAAAACCATGATGAAGATGATGATGATGATGATAATGATGATAATGATGATAATGATGATGACGACGATGACGAACATGATGATGATGAGGAGGAGGAGGAAGAGGAGGAGGAGGAGGAGGAGGATGGTGATGATGATGATGATGATGATGAAGTAGATAATGAGGAGGAGGAGGAGGATGGTGATGATGATGATGACGATGACGATGACGATCATGATGATGACGATGACGATCATAATGATGATGATGATGATGATGATAATGATGATGATAATGATGGTGACGATGACAATGACGATCATGATGATGATAATGATGGTGGCGATGACGATGACGATCATGATATTAATGATGATGGTGATGATGATGATGATGATGAAGTGTTGTAGAAGTTGAAAGGAATAAGCATGAAGATGAAGAGCAGGTGTGATACCAAGAAGCAAAACAAAGAATTGCAGAAGAACGAAAAGAATAAAAACGCAAAGGATGAGGAGTTTGACCTGGGATTTGAAGAAGTGGGAGCTGAGGGACCGTAAGTGGAAAACAATGGGAAAAAAGAAGTAATGATAATAATAATAATAATAATAATAATAATAATAATAATAATAATGATAATGATAGTAATAATAATAATAATAATGTGAGGGCGCGTGGCTTAGTGGTTAGGGCATTCGGCTCATGATCGTAAGGTTGTGAGTTCGATTCCCGGCGACGCGTTGTGTCCTTGAGCAAGACACTTTATTTCACGTTGCTCCAGTCCACTCAGCTGGCAAAAATGAGTTGTACTTGTATTTTCAAAGGGTCAGCCTTGTCACTCTCTGTGTCACGCTGATTATCCCCGAGAACTACGTCAAGGGTACACGTGTCTGTGGAATGCTCAGCCATTTGCACGTTAATTTCACGAGCAAGCTGTTCCGTTGATCGTATCAGCTGGGACCCTCGTCGTCGTAACCGGCGGAGTCTTTTTAATAATAATAATAATAATAATAATAATAATAATAATAATAATAATAAATGTATCTGTCAAGACTTGCCAAAAACCGAGCAAGTATAAAGACCTTGAAATAGAAATTGGCAAAATGTGGAATCTCAAGACTTAAACAATGCCTGTTGTCACAAGTGCCTTAGGAATAATAGCAAACGAGGCTGACTGCTGCTTAGCTCAGATACCAGGAAACCTCAAAATGGCAGAAATTCAAAAGATTGTGCTCATGGGAACTTCCCATTTCCGATGTAAAATACTGTCTAGGTAATCTCAAATTTTAAAGCAAATTCATAATTTTCTTTTGTTTTCTTAAACATTCTATTATGCTATATATATATATATATATATATAACTACGGTTTATGTAGTTACCCTGCAATTGCGTGTTAACTGCAATGTTTAATATTCCTTGTATGGGTAACTAACGATTATTTTCATAGGATTTTGCTATTCCTGAATGAGGTTTCTAACATTTATCTGTGTATATAGTTAGGTAGATAGATAGATAGATAGATAGATAGATAGATAGATAGATAGATAGATAGATAGATAGATAGATAGATAGATAGATAGATAGATAGATAGATAGATAGATAGATAGATAGATATGCATATATATTTTTTTGTAAAAGATAAAAATTTCATCTGTCAGTACTTTACCTCCAAAAACAAAAATGTGTTTACAGTGATTTGTAATACTTGGATGGGATACATGTTTATATTACAAATTCAAGTAATGATAATAATAATAATAATAATAATAATAATAATAATAATAATAATATAATAATAATAATAATAATATAAATGCCCTGATGCAGTACCAGGCAGTGGCTCTCATGGCTTCTGATCTTAACTGATTGGAAGTGTTATCATGTACATTGTTTTGTCTTGGTATAAAAGATTGGCTACAGCAAATATTCTGCTCAATACCACAGATTTGCTTGTCAGTTGTTTGACCTTAACCAGTTGAGCATGTCCCTTAGTGGCTGACGATATGTGCATCTCTGATCACGAGCAGAAGTAGTGGGGGAGCATCATAGCCATGTGTTGAGAGGGATTCTTTGGGGTTTGAATAGTTCACCTCTGGAAACATGGGTGGTTCTTTCAACATCCTTAAACAAGCCTTATTCAGGGACCTTTTGAGCGGGATGGGCTACTCAACCTGAAGAAAATTCTAACTGGGCCCCACCTGCTGTTTATCTTGATATGAGATCACCATGTCGCGCACATATGGTTGTGATGCATGTGCCTGGTGTACCTTTATCAGACGGGTAGTCATGATGGGTATATTGGGCTCCGTATATTTTACCCCAGTGTCACTTTGATGGCATGAACTGCTCTCTCACTCAATGATAATAATAATAATAATGATAATAATATTGATAATAATAATTATAATAATAAATAATAATAATAATAATAATAATAATAATAATAATAATCATAATAAAAACGTTTACTCAACATGCAGGAATTGAAAATCTGTTTAGTATATCTCAAACTACCCTCTGAAACGGCCGTAGGTTCTAACTGAATTTCACTTTCCGTGGTTTTTAAATTGACTTTTACGTTCATAATACCTCGTATTACGAAACTCTATCCTCTCTCAAATACATGTATCTGCACACATATGCTATTATATATTTGTTCCTCTACATTTTATATCTTATTTTTATTATATATTTTATTTTTTATTTTTGTATTATTATTTGTCCTTTTATTTCTTTATTATTACTTGAATTTGCAATGTAAACATGTACGCCATCCAAGTCTTATAAATCACTGTAAACATGATTTCGTTTTCGGATGTAATGTTCTGACAACTGAAAGTGTTTTCTTCTACAAAAACTTTTATTACTCTTTAGCTCATAAACGAGCAAAAAACAGTTGTACGATATATGGAGTATTGTCTCCATTAAATATTCCCTTACTTACATATAAATACATATATATATGCATAAATATATACATACACACACACACACACACACATATATATATATATATATATATATATATATATGCATCTAGATTTTTATATTCTAACCAAGTTGTTTCGGCATGTTAAAAGAACCATTATGGCTGTGTAGTAAGTAGCTTGCTAACCAGCCACATGGTTGCGGGTTCAGTCCCAGTGCGTGGCATCTTGGGTAATTACCTTCTGCTATAGCCTGGGGCTGACCAATGCCTTGTGAGTGGATTTGGTAGACGGAAACTGAAAGAAGCCTGTCGTATATATGTATATATATATATATATATATATATATATATATGTGTGTGTGTGTGGTGTGTGTGTGTGTGTGTGTGTGTGTGTGTGTTGTGTGTCTGTCTTTGTCCCCTAGCATTGCTTGACAACCGATGCTGGTGTGTTTACGTCCCCGTCACTTAGCGGTTCAGCAAAAGAGACCGATAGAATAAGTACTGGGCTTACAAAGATTAAGTACCGGGGTCGATTTGCTCGACTAAATGTGATGCTCCAGCATGGCCGCAGTCAAAATGACTGAAACAAGTAAAAGAGTAAAAGAGTAAATATATATATATATTCTACGTTAAAGAATGACATTGCTCGAAAACGCTGAAGTGCAGTGGCATTTTCCTATTTAAGAATGCATAAATCAGTCATGTACTTCTGAATCCTCTTTCCATATTTCACACTGTAACAGCAGAAAGAGACGTTCTGGACACATTCGTTCTACTTATCACAGACATGATAACGACTTTTTTTGTCTCTCTATAACTGTCATCATTTATGAAAGACTCTGTAGATGCTGGTAAATTGTTAATAGAATACGTGTGAGGCCTGATAAAAGAGCGCAAATATTTTATTAGTTCTTTATGGTATTTTCCTTTTAGAGTCGTAATATAGATACTCGTAAACATCCTTCCACAGCCGTAAGCTTGTAATTCACACACTGTTATCTAATTCGATCTGATAGCCTTGTTTCCTAATGACATAACCTGAAAACTATTCTCACATTTCCCGTATTCCACCCTAGATTAACTTGTCTCTTTCGACGTTGACCTCTTGCCTTTCTGAGACGCCACGTTAACCTTCTCATGTGTTACCTCGTCTTTCCAAACTGCCAGCGATTCTTCCCTGGCAAGTAATCAATTTATCTAAATACTGCCAAAGCTGTGAGAAATTCCGTCAGCAGCTGTCGACAGGGGATCCTCATGATTTCGTTAAACAATATGTATCTTTACATTTATATGTAGAACTGTATGCTTCTGGGTATTTATCTTAAGTGTACTCGTCCATCAAATTTGCACTCTGTTCATGTCTTTTCAGAAATATTTTCTTATAAGTGAACGGAAGAAATTGCATATTTGTGTGTGCGCGCGTGTGCATGCGTTCGTGTATGTGTGTGAGTGTGTTTATTGTTTCAATCATTGGACTTAATTGCCCCTAGTGTTTGTTTTATTTTTAAGCTTCTTTCTCATGTCATTCGTCTCCTTTGCCAAACTGCTAGGTAACGGAGAAATAAACAAACCAGCACCGGTTGTCCAGCGGTGTTGGGTACAAACAAAATCACAAAGATTCACACATAGGTTTATACGTGTATGCACAATGGGCTGCTTTCATTTCCGCCAACCAAAACCACTCATAAACCTTTGGTCAACCCCAACCCCACTATGCAGTACTTGCCCAAAGTGTTGTATAGTGGGGCTCAAGTAAAGACTGCTTTGTGAAGAGGAAATGTGTATGTGTTAGTGTATTTACACATATGAATGCACATTTGTGCAGCTTATGTATATAAACGTATGTGTTGCTTGAGGTATATAAACGTACGTGTTGCTTGATGTATATAAACGTACGTGTTGCTTGATGTATATAAACGTACGTGTTGCTTGAGGTATATTAAACGTACGTGTGTATCGGCTCCGTGTGTATCACGTACGTGTGTATCAGATCCGGCATCAATACGTCTTCCTTTGTATGGATATTTGATTACGAATGTGTTTACTCATATCTCTGGTCGTCTATTAAATTTGAAGATTGCCTATCTTTATGTTTGCGTAATTAAAGGGTATAAAATCAAATTCGTGTTATCTGATAAGTTGGTATGCATTTTGTAGAGGAGAAATCCCACGTTTCGGAAATGTTTGTTCATTTCAGGGAAAAAAAATATTTTGAAAATATTTTTTATCGGTGTTATATCGCTATTCATTTCTCAGAACTTTCAGGTTTCCCCTTTTTCGTTTCTCCTCATTTTTTTTACATTTTGTTCTTTGTTTCTTCCTTACGTTAATACACTTTACACTCCAACACGTACTCCCACCTCTGTCGCTTTCTTTCTTTCCACGTGCCTCACTTATTTTACATTCTCTTACAGAAGAAACAATTCTGTTTTCATACCATTGGTTTATTGCAGTTGTTCATTCTCTATTCTTCATCCTCTTCTCTCATTTCTCTTCTCCCATTGAACTCCCAACGCCTTTCACTCGTTCGATTTCTTTGTTCATGTTTTTTTCCCTTCTTTCCATGCAACTGCATTTTACATCCATACCCTTCCACACATCTATCACACCTCCAAGATTTCTCTGGCTTTACCTTTTACCTTACACTCTCACACCTGCGCCCAACTTCCCACTTTCACCCTTTTGTCACACATACAACCAATATGGTTACACATACATACACACACAAACACCCACGCACCACAATACTTCCGTACTTGTGCAACTCAACAAACTTATATACACCACAAATTATCACACACACTGCTGTCTCCAAAGAGCGTAACGCACCATATGTGCGCAAACCTTTGCTCCACTTTCCGTCTAAATTCTCCAAAAGAAAATCGCTTCAGTCTTCTCAACCGCTTTTCCTTATTCTCACTTCTCCCACGCTTTCTTCTGATGAAAGACTAACAACCAAAACGTAAAAACTGCTTCTCTTGTTCTTGAAAGTCATGAATTAATAAGATATTTATTTAAACTTTTCACTCCGGTGTTGTAAGTATGTATAAAAGTATATATCTTAGTAGCTGTGTATAAACGAATAGCGATATATACATGATTGCTTATATGCAGCAAAAGCCCGTGTGATAGGTTTTCGCATGGTAAGAAGCATAATATTCTGTCTTTTGATTCAACAGCCACATGTAAGTGGGGATAAATAATACCATTTGGTATTAATGTACATATATATATATATATGTATATATATATATATATACATTGGTAAAAACGGTAAGATAACAAAAGAAAGAGACCTCAATATTATGTAAATAGAGGAAATTTATCTATAAAATAATATGTTACAATTACTCAATAGTCAAGATAAAACTCTGAGTTTCAGATGCCGAAGTGGAAATCCACAACACCATCTCTTCGGTTATCTGGCCATCTGAATATAAGCAATCATGTATATATCGCTATTCTTTCAGATGGCCAGATAACCGAAGAGATGGTGTTATGGATTTCCACTTCGGCATCTGAAACTCAGAGTTTTATCTTGACTATTGAGTAATTGTAAGATATTATTATTATATATATATATATATATTGATTATATCTGCACTGACGATTAAAAGGTGCATTTTGTGCACTAATTATGAAATCATATGATCTGTGGTTGAATCTGTTTTTAAAGAGCTTGCTTCGAGAGTAGCATTTCCTCGCGTTCGGTACAATGCGTTTATTATGGTAGTTTTGTCTTTAAGAGTCCCTCGTAGTGTGAGGCATATTATGCACAGTAATGCCCTTAATATATATATATATATATATATATATTATATATATATAATATATTATTATATATATATTATATATATATATATATATGATTGCGCACGCTGGAGACAGGTAGTACGTAAGGTTATGGAGCGAGAAGACAAACTGGGACTTGCTACCGAAGAACAGCGCACTCGAAGAAAGAAACAACTCAGTGACGCCGTTGCAGAGCTTCTTTAAGTGCAGTCGCCACATACGAGACTGCCACTGCAATGTGGGCCTGTGCAGCTACAGCAGACATTGCATCACCATCAGCAGCTGGCAGGAAATTGTCCAGGCGCAGATCCATGGTCTTCCAAGACCGACGAATACTGCCGAATCAATCAATCTATCGATCTATCTCTTCATATCTCACTCTGTCTCTCTCTTCCTGTATATATATATATATATATATATATATATATATATATGTATGTATACATACATATATGTATTTATTTATATATTTATATATGTGTATATATGTATATATATATGTATATGTATATATATATATATATGTGTGTATATGTATACATACATATATATATTTTTTGACTATTTATTAAAATTTTATGTATTAATTAAGTCTTTCCTTGTTTGTTTTGCAAAATAGTGGTTTTGTCTCGAATAATATTTTATATATATATATATATATATACACACATACATATATAATATATATATATATCCATGTATACACACACATTCACACATGCACGCATAGACTCACATGCGCACACACACACATACGCTTTCGAAGAGTAATTATCCCAGTCATAAATTTTGCAAACAACGGGTGGAAATGACAACCAACATGTTAAATTGAAAATCTCTAATTCTGCTGTAAATAATTTAGTCGTATATTCAAAGATTTATAAAGCGGACTTAGATTTACAAGAAAATTAAACATAGAAGGACGCCTTTTAACTTCACATCTACTCGGCTAATGTTCTTTTTCGATGTTAAATTACAATTCCACTCTTCTCTCTTCTACTCTTCTACTTGTTTCAGTCATTTGACTGCGGCTATGCTGGAGCACCGCCTTTAGTCGAGCAAATCGACCCCGGGACTTATTCTTTGTAAGCCTAGCACTTATTCTATCGGTCTCTTTTGCCGAACCGCTAGGTGACGGGGACGTAAACACACCAGCATCGGTTGTCAAGCAATGCTAGGGGAACAAACACACACACATACACACATATACATATATATATATATACATATATACGACAGGCTTCTTTCAGTTTCCGTCTACCAAATCCACTCACAAGGCATTGGTCGGTCCGGGGCTATAATAGAAGACACTTGCCCAAGATGCCATGCAGTGGGACTGAACCCGGAACCATGTGGCTGGTTAGCAAGCTACTTACCACACAGACACTCCTGCACTTATACCACTAAGTATTTTTTGAACAGAAAATTGAATAAAACTGTAATGAAATAGGTATTGTTATCTTCAATCAAAGTGCATTTTTTTTTTCAGTTAGTTTTGGGTTCATTTTTCTATTCCTTTGAAAGCAAGTCTTTGAGAACGTGGTAGTTCTGCAACAAAACAGACAGCAACTATCTCCTTTAAACTATAGTATATACGGAAGATAATATTTCTTTGCATATGCGTGTGGCGTGGTACCTCTGAATCCTCTCTCCAAATTTCACACTGTAACAACAGAACGAGACGTTCTGGACACATTCGTTCCACTTATCACAGACATGATAACGATTTTCCTTCTCTCTCTATAACTGTCATCTTTTATGAAAGACTCTGTAGATGCTGGTAAATCGTTGACAGAATATGTGTGAGGCCTTATAATAGAACGCAAATATTTTATTAGTTCTTTATGGTATTTTCCTTTTAGAGTCGTAATATATTACTCGTAACATCCTTCCACAGCCGTAAGCTTGTAATTCCACACTGTTATCTAATTCGATCTGATAGCCTTGTTTCCTAATGACATAACCTGAAAACTATTCTCACATTTCCCTATTCCACCCTAGATTAACTTGTCTCTTTCGACGTTGACCTCTTGCCTTTCTGAGACGCCACGTTAACCTTCTAATGTGTTACCTCGTCTTTCCAAACTGCCAGCGATTCTTCCCTGGCAAGTAATCAATTTATCTAAATACTTCCAAAGCTGTGAGAAATTCCGTCAGCTGCTGTCGACAGGGGATCCTCATGATTTCGTTAAACAATATGTATCTTTACATTTATATGTAGAACTGTATGCTTCTGGGTATTTATCTTAAGTGTACTCGTCCATCAAATTTAGCGCACGTTTGTATCTATGTGCGTGTGTGTATGTTTGTGTTATGTGATGGGTTATTAAAGAAACTATTTTTCCCGGTGGGGCAGTACGCATGTTATATTTGTTGGGGTTTATACATACGCCTTTGTATATGCAGTATATACAGTTCTGCTACTTGTGATAGTAAAATGGTCTCTGGCGACTGTGTGTGTATACTTGTAGATCTATATACATACATACTTACACAGACGTGGCTATATATATCTTTCTTTCCTGAAGACGGAGGCCGGATCTACCTAATGTTTATATGCTTGCACTACTGCTTTCATATGTCTGCTAACATTTTGAATTCCCCAGAAACAGATGTCGCACCTGCAACAAGGTATATTTTCCCCTTAAATTTTTTGTCTTTGTACTCTGTGTAATATCTGAATATTTTCAATCTTTGTTTTCTCTCGATTTGCAAGTATATATTCTTTTATTCTTTTACTTGTTTCAGTCATTTGATGCGGCCATGCTCCAGCACCACCTTTAGTCGAACAAATCGACCCTAGGACTTATTCCTTTGCCGAGCCGCTAAGTTACGGGGACATAACCACACCAACATCGGTTCTCAAGCGATGGTGGGAGTACAAACACAGACATACACACATATAAATATATGCATATATATATATATATATATATATATATATATACGACAGGCTTCTTTCAGTTTCCGTCTACTAAATCCGCGCACAAGGCGTTGGTCTTCCCGAGGCTAAAATAGAAGATACGTCCAAGGTACTACGCAATGGGACTGAACCCAGAACCATGTGGGGGAGAAACAAGCTTCTTACCACACAGCCACAACGACTCTTTAACCTGCAGACTTAGTCCTCAGAAACGACTTCAGAGCGTACATTCAAATAATTTTAGCGCTACATTCAAATAATTTTTCTGTGTTTTGAGCATCTTTGAAACTCATCTGTCAACTATATGTGTGTGTGTGTGTGTGTGTGTGTGTGTGTGTGTGTGTGTGTGTGTGTGTGTGTGTGTGTAAATATATATGCATATATAGTATGTAAATGTATATATATGCATATATATATATATATGCATATATGCATATAGAAACATGTATATACGTTATATGTATATGTATGCGATGTGTATATGTATATGTATACGTATTGTATATGTATATATATATATATATATATATATATATATATATATATATATATATATAGTAAAGTAGGAGAATTTAGATTATTCCCCACGTGGTGAGTTGCATATGCAAAAAGCAACACGGATTGCTTCAAAGACTTCTAACAAATGCGAAGCTTTACGTAACAACCACGAAACCAAAGGTTAAAAGATTTGGACACATAAACTGTGGAACATGCCCCAACCTACTGGACGGCTGGGAATTTCTATTTGAACGAGGAGGGAGGGTCACGATTAAAACCAACTTCTCTCGTGCTTCCGAGAACCTAATATATATTAGAACCTATTGAGCTTGAGGACATAGCTATATAGGACAGACAAATATGACACTGCGACGGAGAACCCCACTACAGAAAGAACAGATCCGATTCCCACAATACAGAGTGATTCCTTTGAGTGAACACATAGAGAGATGTGCAGGTAATATACAATCAAACTTCATAGTTTTCCTCATCAGTGCACTTGCCAGTGCAAAGAAACAATTTCTGTACAAGAACATTTAAATAAAGAAAATTAGTTCACCGAAAAATAGTTCACCGAAAATTAGTTCACCGAAAAATATACGATTAAATATGAGCGCGTAACGAACTTTGGTCCCAATATAAATTTTAATTCATGGTCACATGCCCATCACTGTACACATTACACTCAC
>NC_042998.1:20212303-20219803 GCF_006345805.1 Octopus sinensis
TAATTTTTTTTCAAATTGCAATTATTTTAAACTTGTTCTAATCGAAGTTCGAAAGAAAATTCGATGATAATGATGATGATGAAAATAATGATAATAATAATAATAATAATAATAATGATAATAATAATAATAATAATAAAATAATAATAATAATAATAATAATAATAATAATAATAATAAAATAATAATAATATGATGATAATAATAATAATAATAATGATTAGAATAATAATAATAATAATAGTGATGATGATGATTATGAACATGACTGATAACAACAAAAACAATAATAATAATGATAATAGAAATGATGAAGATAATGATGATGATGATAATAATAATAATAATAATAATAATAATGATAACAACAATAATAGTAATGATGACGATGATGATTATGATGATAATGATAACAATAATAACAACAGCAACAACAAGAAATAATAATAATAATAATAATAATAATATTCATCATCATGATAATAATAATAATAATAATAATAATAATAATAAATGATAATAATAATAATAATAATAATAATAATAATAATAATAATGATGATGATGATGATGATGATGATGATGATAATAATAATAAAAATAATAACAATAATAATAAAATGTTGCAACAGAACAGAAATTTAAAACGCTGAAACAAAAGAGAAAAACCAAAAGAAAATGGTTGGAAATTCTGAAAATTTTTACAATAAGCCAAATAATTATTGATTGCAATTCTGTTCAATTTTGAGAATTTGTTTATTGTTCGTGTGGTAGAATGTTGTTCATGTTTATCTTGTTTCCTCTGGTTGCTGTCGTTAATTGTTGTTGTTGTTGTTGTTGTTTTTGTTGTTGTTGTTGTTGTTTGTTGTTGTTGGCAACCTGTTCTTTCTTTGTTTACTTGTTTTATTATTTTTTTTACTTCTTTTATCGTTGTTTGCTTTTGTTGTTATTGCTCCTGATAATTTCCGATGATAGTGATGGTGATGGTGATGGTGATGGTGATGATGATGATGATGATGACGATGATGATGACGATGGTGATGATAATGATGATGGTCGTGATGATCATGATGGTGACGATGGTGGTGGTGATGATGATGACGATAATGGTGATGATGATGGTGGTGGTGTGGTGGTGGTGATGATGGTGAATGATGATGGGATGAAGATGATGATGATGATGATGATGGTGATAACGTTCATGATGATGACGATCATGATCACGAGGATGATGACCTTGATGATGACGACGACGATGATGATGATGACGACGATGATGATGACTATGGCGATGATGATGACGATGGCGATGATGATGATGATGATGCTGATGATGAAGTCGATGATTATGTAATAAGTATGTGGAGGAAGGGGAAAACGTGATGGTAGCTCTGCTGGGGCGGGTGAAGTGGCGGCGGCGGGAAGACGTACAGATGCTAATAGGGTTAGGGTTAGGTGGAGAATGTGTTCACTGAAAGTAATGCTTCTAGAAAAACTCAAATCAGTAGCAGTAGCAGCAGCAGCAGCAGCAGCAGCAGCAGCAGCAGCAGTAGTAGTAGTAGTAGTAGTAGTAGTAGTAGTAGTAGTAGTAGTAGTTGTAGTAGTAGTAGTAGTCTTTCACGATGACGATAACTGTTATTGCTATTGTTTAGCCCCAGGTCAGATTGTTTTATGATTAAAAACTTTCCACCCGATACCACTTACAACATTTTTTTAATATTTAATATCTTTACAATTATTTTATCAAAATTTTCATATATATATTTATTATGTTATATTATGTTATTTTATATTATATTATATTGTATTATATTATATTATATATTTTATTCGCTACTGGCAACGAACAGTAGTTTTAGTTCAAAATAATTCTATACACATAGGCGCAGGAGTGGCTGTGTGGTAAGTAGCTTGCTTACCAACCACATAGTTCCGGGTTCAGTCCCACTGCGTGGCACCTTGGGCAAGTGTCTTCTACTATAGCCTCGGGCCGACCAAAGCCTTGTGAGTGGATTTGGTAGACAAAACTGAAAGAAGCCCGTCGTATATATATATATATATATATATATATATATATGTGTGTGTGTGTGTGAGTGTATGTTTGTGTGTCTGTGTTTCTCCCCCTAGCATTGCTTGACAACCGATGCTGGTGTGTTTATGTCCCCGTCACTTAGCGGTTCGGCAAAAAAAAAACCGATAGAATAAGTACTGGGCTTACAAAGAATAAGTCCCGGGGTCGAGTTGCTCGACTAAAGGCGGTGCTCCTGCATGGCCGCAGTCAACTGACTGAAACAAGTAAAAGAGTAAAAGAGTAAAAAGAGTATATAGGCGCAGGAGTGGCTGTGTGATAAGTAGCTTGCTTACCAAACACATGGTTCCGGGTTCAGTCCCATTGCGTGGCACGATGGACAAGTTACTTCTACTATGGCCTTGGGCTGATCTAAGCCTTCTGAATGGATTTGGTAGATGGAAACTGAAAGAAGCCCGTTGTATACGTGTGTGTGTATTTGTATTTGTGTTTGTCGTCCTCCTCTAACATCACTTGACAGCCGATGCTGGTGTGCTTACGTCTCCGTAACTTATCGGTTCGGCAAAAGAAAACCGATTGCATAAGTACTACGCTTACAAAAGTATAAGTCCTGGGATTCGATTTGCATGACTAACGGCGGTGCCCCGACATGGCCGCAGTCAACTGACTGAAACAAATAAAATAAGAGAATATCTACTAAACGCAGATAGGCGCAGGAGTGGCTGTGTGGTAGGTAGCTTGCTAACCAACCACATGGTTCCGGGTTCAGTCCCACTGCGTGGCATCTTGGGCAAGTGTCTTCTGCTATAGCCCCGGGCCGACCAATGCCTTGTGAGTGGATTTTGTAGACGGAAACTGAAAGAAGCCTGTCGTATATATGTATGTATATATATATATATATATGTGTATGTGTGTGTATTTGTGTGTCTGTGTTTGTCCCCCTAGCATTGCTTGACAACCGATGCTGGTGTGTTTATGTCCCCGTTACTTAGCGTTCGGCAAAAGAGACCGATAGAATAAGTACTGGGCTTACAAAAGAATAAGTCCCGGGGTCGAGTTGCTCGATTAAAGGCGGTGCTCCAGCATGGCCGCAGTCAAATGACTGAAACAAGTAAAATAGTAAAATAGTAAAAAAAAAATATATATATATAATCAAAAGCTGCGGTATTTGTCTCGAGTAGGTACCTTGTACACACGTATAGTGTTAAAAAACACTGAAATATATAAGAGAGGAAAAGTGTTGATTCGTGGTGGTAGAAATGCTAAATATATATTTCTCCTTCTTTTTGTGACATGAGTAGCAAGCATGCTCTAGCAACCTCATGCCAAGACAAATTCAGCCTCTGCGGGTATAGAAATACAGCAATGTATAAATGAATGGTGTTATATTAATAAGGTTAGGGTTGGGGTTAGGCGGAGATTGCGTTCGCTGAAAATAATGCCTGTACAAAAACTACTACAACCTGTAGCAGCAGCAGCGGTAGTAGTAGTAGTAGTAGTAGTAGTAGTAGTAGTAGTAGTAGTAGTAGTGGTAGTAGCAGCAGCTGCAGCAGCAGCTGCAGCAGCAGCAGCAGCAGCAGCAGCAGCAGTAGTAGTAGTAGTAGTAGTAGTAGTAGTAGTAGCAATAGTAGTAGTAATAACAGCAGCAGCAACAGTCATGTCCAATCCCCGTTATAGTTTGACAATGTGTAATGTCCAAGGCCCATTATAATTTGGCAATGTGTAATGTCCAAGGCCCGTTATAGTTTAACAATGTGAAATGTCCAATCCCCGTTATCGTTTGACAATGTGTAATGTTCAATTCCTGTTATTGTTTGACAATGTGAAATGTCCAATCTCCGTTATCGCTTGACAATGTATAATGTCCAATTCCTGTTATAGTTTGACAATGTGTAATGTCCAATCTCCGTTTTAGTTTGACAATGTATAATGTCCAATCCCCGTTATCGCTTGACAATGTGTAATGTCCAATTCCTGTTATAGTTTGACAATGTGTAATGTCCAATCTCCGTTATAGTTTGACAATGTGTAATGTCCAACACCCGTTATAGTTTGGCAATGTATAATAGCCAATGACCCCTTTCCTTATGACGTGTATGGAATGTAATTTGAGGGAGATCTGGCTAACATTTTATCAATAGTAATTGGGATTATGATACTGACGATGGCGTTTGTGATGGATATTAAAGGTGCCGGAAGTGGTGGTCGTAGCATTGATGGTGGTGAGACAGTTGGTAATCGTGATGGTAGTAATATGGTAGTGGCGTGGCTTACTGGCAAGTGTATCAGATGGTGGCTGTGGCGGTGGCGACGACTGCAGATGTGAACCTTGTGGTGTTTGTGTCGTTGGTTTTGTTGTTGTTGTTGTTGTTGATGGGGAAGGTGGTGGTGACGGTGGTGGTGGCGGCGGCAGTGGCGATGGTGTTGGTGGTGATGAGATAACGGTAGCATGCATTTATTACTTGCAGAGTCTGCTGATGTTGGTAGAGGTGTTGGTAGTGACCGTGGTACTTTCGATGGTAGTTGCAAGCAAACACAAAGAAACTTCAGTCGTGGTCGTGTTGTTTTTTCTCATCATAACAGCGGTGAAGCTGTACACTCAGTGATGTTACCACTGATAAAAGTGGTTAAGTTGGTACTAATACTGGTGGTGGTGGAGGTGGTGCAAGTGTCGGTAATGGTAGCGCTGGTGAAGTAAGATATCAGCGATCGTGACTACTTTTAAAGAAAGGGAAAAGAAAACAAATTTCGAAACAAGAATACGTGTAGCAGCTGGAACTAAGAACAATAATTTCTACTTATCAGCACCTTTTTTCCCTTTAATTTTGAGTATTATTATTATTATTATTACAACTATCGTCATCTTCATCATATTCTTCTTCTTCTTATGATTATTATTATTATTATTATTATTATTATTATTATTATATTACTACTACTACTACTACTACTACTACTACTACTACTACTACTACTACTACTACTATTATTATTATTATTATTATTATTATTATTATTATTATATTATTATTATTATATTATTATTATTATTATTATTAATTATTATTACTATTATTATTATTATTCTATTATTATTATTATATTATTATCGTTATATATTATAAATATTATCATTATTATTATTATCATTATTATTATGATCATCATCATCATCCTCAGCACCACCATTACTGCCATTGTTGTTGTTGTTGTTGCTGTTGTTGTTGCTGCTGCTGTTGTTGTCTGGTGTGAACGGTCACGTTTCACGAAGGCCTGCTTAGAACATAGTTTTTCTTTTCCCAGTATTGCTGCATGAAACAGTTAGTGGTGGTTGTGTGTGTAGGAAAGAGGTAGAGAGAGAGAGAGAGAGAGAGAGAGAGAGAAAAGGCGTTAGCAAGATTTAGAAAGAAAGAAAGAAAGAAAGAAAGAAAGAAAGAAAGAAAGAAAGAAAGAAAGAGAGAAAGAAAGAAAGAAAGAAAGAAAGAAAGAAAGAAAGAACTTCTAGTACTAAGGAGTTTCGAAACATTTGAATGCTTGCTGCATTACTCGGTTAGATGAAAAGTCCGTCTAAAGACATTTTTTTTTACTGTTTAATCATTTTGGTTAACTATTATTCGCAACGGTTACCAACAGAAATATCGAAAAATGGCAGCTTATAATGCTGTAGGAAGAGGTGCTCGGTACAGTAGTGGTTGCACTAACGTAATTACTAACCAAACACGCTGCCAGAGAGGAGTGGCTCGCCTTGAGCGAGGCAGTTCAAGTGAAAGAAACAGTAAATGGCGGTATGTCACGCGATGACAGTGTCTCGTTTCGCGACGAATTTATACAAAGAACGCCGCGGGTGAATGCGCTGTAGCTTTCCATACAACCATGAGACGACTGTTTTCTCTCGAAAGAGGAGTTATAGAAGATGCAAAAGATATGACAGGTTATGTGCTCTCTTGACCGGAACAGGGCATATAGACCAGTGTTTTGTTTTTAAGAACGAAGACGAGATGTCAAACTCATTCACCCACAAGATAGTGCCACAAGATACGCTTTGCTTCAACTGATCCTTCTATCGACGAGAGGGACAGACACGGGGTCTTGTTCCAGTGGAAAGTTCACCATATTCGTATTGAAAAAGAAAGCTATTGTTGTTGGCGGTGTTGGTAGTTTTATTGTACATGCTACAAGGCTGTGCCACGAAATATAAATTTCACCAACGCATCAATATTGCTTCAAATTTTTGCACAAGGCCAGCAATTTCGAGGGAGGGCACCAGTCGATTACATCGATCCCAGTGCTTGACTCGCACTTATTTTATCGACCTCGAAATGATGAAAGGCAAAGTCGACCTCGGCGAAATTTGAACTCAGAACGTAAAGTCGGACGGAACCCCGCTAAGCATTACCTCCGGCATGCTAACTATTCTGCCAGCTCACCGCCTTTACATCAGTATTAATAATATTTCTTTTTCTACTTCAGGCACAAGGCCCGAAATTTTTAGGAAGTGGGGGCAGTCGATTAGATCGACGCTGGTACTCAACTGGTCCTTAATTTATCGACCCCCAAAAGGATGAAAGGCAAAGTTGACCTCGGTGGAATTTGAACTCAGAACGTAAAGACAGACGAAATACTGCTAAACATTTCTTATTTCTTTATTGCCCGCAATAGGCTAAACATAGAGGGGACAAAACCTGACAGAAAAACAGATTAAGTCGATTACATCGACCCTAGTGCGTAACTGGTACTTATTTAATCGACCCCGAAAGGATGAAAGGCAAAGTCGACCTCGGTGGAATTTGAACTCAGAACGTAGCGGCAGACGAAATACCTATTTCTTTGCTACCCACAAGGGGCTAAACACAGAGGGGACAGACAAATGGATTAAGCCGATTATATCGACCCCAGTGTGTAACTGGAACTTAATTTATCGACCCCGAAAGGATGAAAGGCAAAGACAACCTCGGCGGAATTTGAACTCAGAACATAACGGCAGACCAAATACGGCTACGCATTTCGCCCGGCGTGCAAACGTTTTTGCCAGCACGCCGCCTAAAATACAAGGTATTTTTAGCGCCACTCTACCAATTATGCTAATCACATCCTCTTTAATTCTAAAAAGCATTAATTCTTTAACTCTCCTATGTACTACATTTGATGCGTGAAACATATTTTCCAGTCATTCAAGAATCATAGACTATACACATTCTCAGGTTTTTGAACTACAAGGGTAACTTGTGGCTTATGAAAGGAAGAATTACATTGCTCAGAACATATTACTCAGAACGCATGAATGGAAGGTTAAATTAAGTCTGGAAACAAGCATGATGTTTATGACAAACGTATGAAAATGGTTTGGACATGTAAAGGGTTGAATTAATCATCCATTGTTGTTTTACGTTTACGAAAAATAGCCCCAAAATGTTGGATTTTCTTTAACACAGGTAAAATAAATCAAAATAACAAATTGTAAATATTCTTGC
>NC_042998.1:20224803-20242303 GCF_006345805.1 Octopus sinensis
TTGATTGTAATGTTCTTGTATGTAACAAGCATGATGTACTGTTTCCCTTGATTACGGTGCTCTAAACATAACAACCAATATTTTTGATGCAAACATCTCCAACAATAACAACGATGATACCACCACCACCACCACAAGCAGCAGCAGCAGCAACAGCAGCAACAACAGCTCAACAGTGTATTGTTGAAGTAACTCGCATTGTTCAAATGTGACATAATAATCCCGTGTTAACGGTAAACAAATAAGTAAAATTATAACAGTGAATGTTTCAAGATACTAGAGGAAATTTTCTGTGTGGCAAGCAGCTTGCCTCCGAACCACATGGCTCCGGGTTCAGTCCCAATGCGTGGCACCTTCAACAAGTGTCTTCTGCTTTAGCCTCGGGCCGGCCAAAGCCTTGTGAGGTGAGCTGGCAGAAGCGTTAGCACGGCGGGCGAAATGCTTAGCGGTATTACATCTGCCGTTACGTTCTGAGTTCAAATTCCGCCGAGGTCGACTTTACCTTTCATCCTTTCAGGGTCGATAAATTAAGTACCAATTACGCACTGGAGTCGATGTAATCGACTTAATCCGTTTGTCTGTCCTTGTTTGTCTCCTCTGTGTTTAGCCCTTTGTGGATAGTAAAGAAATAGGTATTTCGTCTACCGTTACGTTCTGAGTTCAAATTCCGCCGAGGTCGACTTTACCTTTCATCCTTTTGGGGTCAATTAAATAAGCACCAGTTACGCACTGGAGTCGATGTAATCGACTTAATCCGTGTGTCTGTCCTTGTTTGTCTCCTCTGTGTTTAGCCCCTTGTGGATAGTAAAGAAATAGGTATTTCGTCTGCCTCTACGTTCTGAGTTCAAATTCCGCCGGGGTCGACTTTTCCTTTCATCCTTTTGGTGTTGATTACATAAGTACCAGTTACGCACTGGGGTCTATGTAATCGACTTAATCCGTTTGTCTGTCCTTTTTTTCCTCTCTGTGTTTAGCCCCTTATGGGTAGTAAAGAAATAGGTATTTCGGCTGCTGCTACGTTCTGAGTACAAATTCCTCCGAAGTTGACTTTGCTTTTCATCTTTCGGGTTCGATTAAATAAGTACCAGTTACGCACTAGGGATCAATATAATCGGCTTAATCCCTTTGTCTGTCCTTGTTTGTCCCCTCTGTGTGTAGCCTCCTGTGGGCAGTAAAGAAGTAAGAAACCGAAAGAAACCCGTCGTATACATAGATACATACATACATGTGTGTGTGTGTTTGTGTGTGTGTGGCTGTCTGTTTGTCTGTCTATGTCTGTGTTTGTCCCCTCAACACTGCTTGACAATAGGTGTTGGCCCGTTTATGCCCCGTAACCGAGCGGTTCGGCAAAAGATTTCCTATAGAATAAGTACTAGGCTTCAAAATAATAAGTCCTGGGGTCGATTTCTTCGACTAAAACCCTCCAAGGAAGTGTCCCAGTATGACCGCAGTCAAATGGCTGAAACAAATAACTAATAAAATAGAAAATATATGTTTACTTCCGCGTCGAATGTAAATAAATGTTTAGTGATAATTTTACCAGAAATGCTTATGTGTTGTACTAGGATCCTTAGTCATTCGATGACGTATGCCACTTCTCGTATTGATTATGCTTTCAAATTTTTCCAAAAGGGCGGCCATTTTGGTGGAGGTGATGTGTTGATTATATCGACCCCAGTGAGTAACTGGTACTTAATTTATCCACCCCGAAAGGCAAAGTCGACCTCGGTGATATTTGAACTCAGAACCTAGCGGCAGATGAAATACCGCTAATCATTTAGAACTGGCGTGCTAACGATTCTGCCATCTCACCCCTTTGGACTCCTCGCATTGATAATTAGACAAAGAGTCAAATCGTTTGAAGTTAAATAACATTTCTTTTAAGGTTTCTAATATTTTGTTGTCTTTTACATGTTCCGATTACTGGAGTGCGGTCATGCTGGAGCTCAGCTTTGAAGAGATTTTAGTCGAATGAATCGACGCCAGTACTCTTTTTGAAGCCTGATATTTATTCTATCGCTCTCTTTTCCGAACCGCTTGGCTACAGGGACATAAACCCACTACTAGCGGGTGTCAACACGTGGTGGGTGACAGACAGAGATACAATGACACATACACACACACACACACACCCACACACACACAGATAGATAGATACATACATACATAAATAAATACATACATACATACATACATACATACATACATTCATACATACATACATACATACATACATACATACATACATACATAGTTATATACACTACGGGATTTTCAGTTTCCATCAACCAAATAAGAATTGGTTGGCTCGAGACAATTGCGTAAGTCACCTGCCCAATGTGCCCGCAGTAGGACTGAACCCATGACCAGGCTGTTGGGTGTGCAAACTCCTCACCACACAGCCTCGCCTGCGCCTACTGATGATATATACAGAACTCCCTATTGACAAATTCCCACGAATTTTTTCACTTATTCACCCAATTCAGAAACACATTCATAAATTCTATGTCCCATATTTCTTTTTGCCCTTTTCAAGCCAAGCCAGGTTCATGTGCCCGGTTTCCCGGTTTCTGTAGCGTATGTGTTCCTCCCAGCTGGATGGGACGCCAGTCCATCGCAGCGTTACTCAAGAAACAGGAAGAGAGTGCGAGAGAAAGTTGTGGCGAAAGTGTACAACAGGGATCGCCACCACCCCCTGCCGGAGCCTCGTCGTGCTTTTAGGTGTTTTCGCTCAATAAACACACACAGCGCCCGGTCTGAGAATCCAAACCGCGATCCTCCGACCCGACCGCGAATCTGCTGCCCTAACCACTGAGCCATTGCACCTCTTCTATGTCCCATATAAAACCTACCAATTCGGTTACCACCCTTCTACTTTTAAAGAATGCAACCGTAATTCTCTGGGCTAAGACCTGCAGTTTGTTTTTATCTGCATAAAATGTGTGATAAATCAAGCTGATAGTTATATTTTCAATATTAATGGCCTAGTGGAACTTTTTAAAGCGGGATATCTTAAATTCGATTGTTAGTTAAATGTGACAATTATCCATATTAACAGATTAATCAATACAGGAAAAATTCTTTTGGAGTTTCATGCATAAAATAACAAAACAAGATAATCATTTGTGTCATAGCTTAAAGGAAACTGTCCGTTTGATTTTGCTTTTTAATTAGAATAACTTAATCAAGTAATAAACTTTCATTTTGTTTGACAGAAACTCAATATGAGCTATATGTATGATTAGCTTTAAGTAATGTGGGTGGAAAATTCACATTATTAGCCTTGTTGCAGGCTTAAGAACTTGTTTCATTTAATTATCTTATAGTAGCACCATTTAGCTTCCGATGTAGAAAGAATTTCTTGATGCATTGTTGTTGTAGAGAACTGTGGCCAAAATGTAAATTGTGTCTGCTGCGTTCCAGAGAGCAAGCTGCTATGTGGTCGCTTGACAGATATTTTAGAAATAGCAGTCGAATCGTCCTTAAGTTTCAACTTACTAAATTGAGAAAATGGACACATTGAATAATATGACTTTGATTTCTCAACATTTAGGTATATAGATGCGATATTGAAGGGTGGAATGCTATGATGATAGTCCTATTTAATCGGGGCTAACCATGGTTTAAATAACAACAACAATGACGACTACTACTACTACTACTGCTGCTGCTGCTGTTGCTGGTACTACTACTATCAGATTGAGTAAAAAGTAAGCAACGTTTTGTACCATGAAGAATTTGTACCGGATTTTTGCATAGTTTTGAAAGTTTTAAAACATTTTTTTTTGCAATTGTCTGATAATACAGATATAGACTTGCCCAAATGCATCAATAAATTAACTTTGATATTTTTTTTCACCGTTCTTACAATTATCTGGAATGGAACTGTCAAAGCGCGATATTCGAGTAATTTTGCTGTTCATCTTCAAAAATGGACGTTATTATTATTATTATTATTATTGTTATTGTTAATATTATTGTTGTTATTGTTGTTATTGCTCTCGTCACTGCTTGGTATCGAACTCGGAATCTTGGGGTTAGTAGCCCGCGCTCTTCACCACTACGCCATATGCCCGAGGTTAAGAGCGGGTTATGGCGTAGTGGTTAAGAGCGCGGGCTACTAACCCCAAGATTCCGAGTTCGATTCCAAGCATTGACCGGAATAACAACAACAACAACAACAACAATAATAATAATAATAATAACATCGAAAAATACCTTAGGAATGAGAAACCAGGTTCGAAATTCCCCCAAGACACCTGAAGAAGGCTGGAAGGTATATCAGCCGAAACGTTGTGTTAAGAACAAATAAGATGAGGACAAATATCCGTCGAATGTAAATAATGTACATAATTCCTCATCTCTTAAATATAGAAGTGTATATTGTGACGAATTTCATGTTTCAAAACGTTGCTTACTTTTTATTCAGACTGATATATCCGAAATGAACATACTGAAACTTAGATCGCCATTTTTCAGTAAATATATTTATTCTTAAAACTAACTTTTTTCCGTGAAGCTCTGTGATTTCAATGGTTCGCTGCACTAACAGAATGATGAGTCTCCAGAACATTATATTGATATCTTATTCAACCGTAAATTTATAACGGATGAAAATAAAGTCCTGTAGCTTTTCTAATTTCCTCAATGACATTAGCGACGTGAGCGAATTGAATGAGCTTTAACTGAAAACTGAAATCCGCGAACAGACTTGGCATACTCGGAGTAGACTCGGATTATTGGCTGGCACTCGCCATACGCCAGGAAATTACCAAAAAAGATATTTTTGTAATTATGGAGTTGTTATAAAAACTTCAGTGGTATATAAAGAAACAAAATAGTAAATAGAATGTATTTCCAATAAACTTGGAAGTTTAGAAAAAGAAATTACGTCAAATCTTTAATGATTAATCTTATTCAAAATAACACAGATATTAAAGAAAAAAAGAATTCATAAAACAAAATTGCGGTAAATTCAGTTTCTTCATAAATATTGTCTGAATAGTTAATAGAAACGTGTTTTTTTTTTATATATTTTTTTTTTATTCTTCTTTTCTTTAATTCAATTCAAAACAAAATCAAAACGAGTAAAAATATAATTTTACGTAAGAAAGGAATTCATTTTAGAAAATACAATTTTCTTTCTTTCAGTGAATAATTTGTTGTTGAATTAAAATTTTCTACAGATATTCTATTGCTTGTAAAACGTCGGTTATGTAATGGTGTGTATATTATTTAGAGCACTTAGGACATCGTTGAGAGCTAAAGTAGAGGAGATTTCTAGTTCTGGTGAAAAATACGAAAATGATAACAGTATTGACATATTTCGAGCACTAGACACATTTACTAAATCCAAAAAAAGAATAGTTTACCAATGTTTCCTCTCAAAAACATTTAATAAAGCGAAAAACATTTAACAATACAAAACAATTATTCCTAACACAATAGACTCACTAAATACCACCCAAAATTCTTATTTCTAGGTATAACATTTCAAATACAAAATGAACCCCAATCTCTAAAGTTACAGAAAATGTTATCCTTATCTATTTCCATTAAAAGTAGTCTAAAACGAAATATTCTTTTCTACTCTAGGGACAAGGCCCGGAATTTGGGGGTAGGAAGGCCAGTCGATTAGATCGACCCCAGTGGGCAACTGGTAGTTAATTTATCGATCTCGAAAGGACGAAAAACAAAGTCGACCTCGGCGGAATTTGAACTCCAAACGTGAAAACAGACTAAATACCTATTTTTTTACTACCCACAAGGGGCTAAACACAGAGGAGACAAACAAGGACAGACAAACGGATTAAGTCGATTATATCGACCCCAGTGCGTAACTGGTACTTATTTAATCGACCCCGAAAGGATGAAAGGCAAAGTCGACCTCGTCGGAACTTGAACTCAGAATGTAGCGGCAGACGAAATACCGCTAAGCATTTCGCCCGGCGTGCTAACGTTTCTGCCAGCTCGCCGCCTTGAAAAGATAAGAAATTTTCTCTCAACACTGATCAATCTGCTTTCCTAACTCTGTCTAACGAGATTGACTTGATCTTTATTAACATACTTACTTGTACTTGTACTTGTGGCGACATTCACCCTGGGTGGGTTGAGTCGGCTTCTTCTACTCATGGAAGAAGTTTCGTGGGAATATATGGATTTCACAAGCGGTCCCCAACAATCCCGCATGTGGAGACATCCTGGTTGCCGCAGAGTGTCTGCAGACGCAGGGACAGAACGACCGAGGAGCCACGGTTGCCGAAGCAGACACTCCGAGGATTTTCACAAAAGCCCCTTCTGCCGGGTTGTGGCCCTAATACCGATCGGTGCCAGACCAATCCGCCTTGGGTGGCCCTACCAGGAACCGAAGTTCCCGACGGCATTGATCTGACACTACCTGTTGCCAGCATCCCCACCACGGTGAGGAGGGGATGAATTAATACTCATCCACGCTTCTAATATATCAAAAGTTATGCTCTTTTATTTCATGAAGATGTCATTGAAGCTATGATTTTATGTAGCATTAGAAGCTCAGTCCATGACATTTCGTCCCATTTTTGTTTTAAAGTAAATACATACTTCTGAATTTATTGTAGCTCTGGTTTCTTTTTCATTTGATTTTGATAGTGCCTGCGAAATATTTTTCTAGAAAATGTAAGAGGTGTGCTAGATTTTTATTCATATCTCTTCTCAAAGACATAAGCTATCCTAAGAATAGGTTTTCCTTTGCCTTTATAAATCCGCAATCTGTGGTAGCTGGAAAAGAATTTCGAAAATTCGAAACCTATTTCAATGTTCTTTCTCTAGAATTATTTATATATAACTCACACACAACTCCCTTCGATCCAGAAACATTTTGTAACATTAAACCGCTTTCAACTTATCACGTTTATCTTACATAGATCTTATCATACTTCCCAAGTGTGTTGCTGATGTTCCAAGCAGTATAAACATGTAATTTCAGTCCATATATTCATAACGGATAAGATGATGATATTCTATATTTTTACAGTCTAGGGAAGCAAATTAGTAACTCGAATTCAAACTATACTAATTCAAGAAGTTGAAAGTATTGAAGATGGGAAAGACGTTGTATATACGACCGTGTATATAGATAGATAGATAGATAGATAGATAGATAGATAGATAGATAGATAGATAGATAGATAGATAGATAGATAGATAGATAGATAGATAGATAGATAGATAGATAGATAGACAGACGGACAGACAGATAGACAGACAGATAGACTAAAAGAAAGATTGATAGATAGATAGATAGATAGATAGATAGATAGATAGATAGATAGATAGATAGATAGATAGATAGATAGATAGAGTGACAGATAGAAAGATAGATAGATCAAAGGTAATTTTATATCCATATTCAAGTGGATATACAGCACTTTCAGATTATAGTACTGTGTCCATGTAAATGCTATGACTCTTCCTCAAGTCATATATAATCAAAAATATATAATCCTGCTCGTCCATGGATATCCTAAAACTTTCACATCAGTACACTGCAATCATTTGTGAAAGTTTCCTGCAAAATTGCGTTATTCATTTAAAAATATGTATTGTTCTAAGTCAGGGGGTAATCCTTAGTACAAGTGAGTGAAGTCAGTTTCTGTTTTCCTTTGAAGACAATTCATTCGACTTATTAATATCATCTGCGATGGACTGGCGTCCAGCAGGGGGGAACACATACGCCATAGAAACCGGGAAACCGGGCCCATGACTGGCTAGGCTTGAAAAGGGCGCAAGAAGAAGAATTAATACCATGGGAATATATGAACTATATTTTTTTAACTCTTGTCTTTTGATTAGTTCTGAGAATTATGTGCCTCATAATAAAATAAATCACGAATATGATTGCCATTTATCGATAAATATGTGTGTTTCGAACTGACGAAGGACGATTCTTCAAATCAAAACCAACTTGTGACAAAACCACAGCATTTGTTTGCTAGAATCCCAGAAGGAAATATAGGCTTTTTTTTTAAGAGAGGGTATGTAAATATGTAAATATGTAAGCATGTCAATATTTTGTTAGTCCTTTGTATTTTGAATTAAAATATGGCAAAATGTGATGAGGATTAAAAAAAAATTTAATTAAGGTATTCTGATGCAAAAACATATCTTTATATGTAAGATAACCTTCGTTATTTACTGGGGTAGAAGGAAGCCATCAAGAATGATTGAATAACATGGCTGTCGTATCGTTAAATTAATATTCTGCATCACGAAAATGAGAAACGAATAGCAACCAAACACAAAGCAAGAGAGAACTTCAAAGATTATATTTCTTTTTTGACTTTCTTGACTTCATATTATATGAGAAGCAATACAAAAGGAGGAGGGCGGAATAATAAGACGGCAAGTACTACTCTCCAGAGCCGTTTCTATTCTCAAGCTAAAAACCAGAAGATATGGCGTCTACGGTTTTAAAATATGGTTAATTATTCCATTATTGACTATTAAAATAATTAGCGATTGAAAAATAATTTATGTCAGTCAGAACTTCCCGTATCGATCTGACGTTCTCTTTTTCCACTCTCTCACTCTCTCTCAAACTGTCTCCCCCCCACACACACACTCTCTCTCTCTCTCTCTCTCTCTCTCTCTCTGCCTTTCTCCCTGTAGAAAATATAATACATTTAAATCACACGCACACAAACGTACGCATACATTCTGCTTCTGTCTGTATGTCTGTGGGCGTGCATACTCTCTCCGTGCATATATATGTACATATATATATAATATATATTATTATTTATTGTATAACATATATTATTTATCGCATAATATGTATTACTAGCAGTTTAACCCGGCTTTGCCAGGGATTAAGTTAGGATTATTAAGATAATCAAGTTCTTTATTTCAAAACAAACTAACATCGACGTCAAATCTGGGCGAAATACGTTGAAATTGGTTTAGGTATATATATATATATATATATATATATATATAATATATATATATATATATATATATTCAAAATGTGACCGCGTGTGTACCGTTGGCGATTTTTTTTCCTCTGTCTTCCCTTCTCTGGATCTTTCCTTCTCTTATGTTTCCGACAAAGAGCTCCGCTCGAAACGTTAACCCTCCTTCTTTCCTGAGCGTCCAATAATACTATATTTGTTCCACGTCCTCGCGTTGTTGTGTTTTCTCTTTGTGTTTTCATGTTGGGATTAACTATATATATATATATGTGTGTGTGTGTGTGTGTGTGTGTGTGTGTGTGTGTGTGTGTGTGTGTGTTGATACAATTGGTAAGATAACAAAAGAATGAAAGAGAGCACGCACTGCTCTCTCACTCAATAATAATAATAATAATAATAATAATAATAAACGAAAAATGTTATCATATGCACACCGTGGTTAGGTTCATGCTCATTCACAAATGCAGCCAAGACTTTAATGTCATAATTTGTCTCTCTTATTATGTCTCTTGAAGTTAAATCCTTAATTTGACGGTTTGTTTTGGCAGTCTTGAAACAAACTCTTGCAAATTTTTGCCTCCCATGGCCGAAACTTGATCCTCAATTTCAATCAGTGCTAGGTTAAAAATCGTTTCAGAGAACTGAATATTGTTATTTGGGTTAGCCTGTTGAACTGCATACTTTAAATCCTCAGCCATGTCCTCACAATGGCACATCCAAAGCTGTAGGAGTCTGCCAAGTTGGCGCATGTTCAGTATAATTGCAGAAAGACTACGGAGTTTCCTTGGAGAATCTGATATTGATGCTTCAGTCAATGCAAGGTCCGAATGCTCATCATTTTCTAAAACAAAATCTGTCTGATCGCATGCTTCCTTATAAGTTTCACACACATGACCATTTACCCTCTTCGGATCTTGAAATGGTTTGGGACCACGTACTTCATGCAAAAGAAGCCGTAAGTAGTAGCATTGTGCTTGGCTTGGGGGGGGGGACACTGTAAACACTTGTAAGAGCATCAGCCCTACATATCCTCTTGTGCCATTTATTGTTTATACATGGGTTATTGTGTAATACATGGGTAATTTAGTTAAAGGAGTTTTCTTGCATCTTGAACTACTTGACACAACTTAAAAAAGGCAATAAGGGTGGCTTCTTTTGTTGCAAGCCTGTTTGTTTTGTAAAGATAACCCTGTGACCATTCTCTAGATCAGTGGTTTTCAACCAGGGTTCCGCAAGAACTTACAAAACTGCTAAAATCAGCAGTAATTTTCAATTCTCCTGTGCAGATATGTGTGCATAAAACTATTAAATTATTGCACAGGGGTTCCTCGAGCCATTGTTTCTTTGGGGTTCCGCTCCAGCAAAAAGTTTGAAAAACACTGCTCTAGATGGACACTCAGATGAATTTTGGCTGCGTGCCTCTCATGAATGGGAAAATTGAAGATGCACTAAAAAGCCTCGTTGGTACTCATGTATCTTCCTCTGTCATACTGTGCATCTTCGTCATCTTTATTCATCTGCTGATTGCCATTCTGCATAAGAATGTATGTTGCAGATTCTTTCTTTATATATTTGCAAACATACTTAACAGAGTTAAGAGTGTTGCAGAATTCAACATTGATTGTGGCTAACTGTACTCGTCTTTGCGTTTCTCTAGAATACTGATCATCTACATCCATCCCCACTCCTCTGTGTAGGAACATTGTTCTCGGAAACTTTGTCGAAAATTAAAATGATGTCTAAATGAAAAAAAAAAACGAGTTACGTGAATATCTTCACAAGATTGATTGAAATAAATGGTGATTGTGGAACTCCTACGACCGCACGTCCGCACACACACACACACACACACAGAGAGTATCAAACATCAGATGAAATGGATGTGATAGAGAAAGAGAAGAGGTGTGTTGTCATGTATACGTACATACAGAAATAAATATGCATACGTATTTTTTGTATGTATGTATGTATGTATGTATGTATGTATGTGTGGGTGAGAGAGCGAGTGAGTGAATGCCACTCTCTCTCTCTCTCTCTCACACACACACATACATACAAAAAATATGTGTGCATATCTATTTATGTATGTAAGTATACATGACAACACACCCTTTGATTGACTCACTCACCCTCTCTCTCTCTCTCTCTCTCTCTGTTACACACACACACAAACACACACATACATAGATGTATACAAACGTACTTACAAAGGTGCGTGTGTAACTGATTTGTGTGTGAGAAAGAGAGAGGGAGGGAGAGAGAACTTTGCAAACAATGAATGAACTAAACACGAAATAAAAAGATCGTATAAATAAAAGTTCTTATACTGAATATTTGAATTGGTGAACTTAGTAAATATTTCTTTCAGTAATTTATCGTAGTTGTTTGCAAATGGAGAATTAAAACTTGAAATGAAAACATCATAATAGAGAGTGAAAGGTCTTGCAAATGAAAACGGAAAATTTCGCCGTTGCTACGTCTATAGCGGAAGTTGACATTGAGAAACCTTTGTAAAAAAGGTGAATCATATATATAAAGCAATATTATTTATTTTTAATAAACTAAATAATAAACGGAAGACTCAAGAATAGAAGAAATTCGTGCTGCCGTTTTCGCGTGAAAAGGAAATACACATACAGGTTTATTTTATATAAGATTTATATATATATATATATATATATATATATATAATATATATATATATATATTGCATTTCAAACCCAAGCTGTTATATTTAATTTGTTTATCCGCATAATTGCCTCTCTCTGTTTGTACAGTCATATATCGTTGTTTGTTCCTTCTCGAGCCATCCCTGGCTCATAAGGGCCGGTTTCCCGGTTTCCTTGGCGTATAGATCCGTCGCAGGTGAGCTGCAAGATGTAGGAGGAAAGAGTGAGAGAAAGTTTTGGCGAAAGAGTCAGCAGAAGGTCGCCATTAACTTCTGCTGGAGCCGCGTGGAGCTTAGGTGTTTCGCTCATAAACACAAACATCGCCCGGTCTGAGATTTGAACCCGCGATCCCTCGAACGCGAGTCCACTGCTCTAACCACTAGGCCATGTGCCTCCACGTACTATCATATATATATATATACATACATATATATATATATATATATATATATATATATATATATATATATATATATATATATATATATATTATATATATATATATATATATATATATAATATATATATATATATATATAATATATATATATATATAATGAATATGCACACACATATATGTGTGTGTTTGTGTGCATGTGTCTAGGTATACATCCGTTCATACACGCAAACATACGTACATTTATAACATGAGTTTATGTTCCTGTGATTGTATTTATTACATAGTTTTTATATATATTATGTATCTTGCGAGAAGTAACAGTCAAATTCCCCTCAAGTGTCACTCTCCTATTGCTTTTAATGTACATATTGCACCATGAAGTCCCTGATATATGCAGAAAAGATGACCATGGATGAGACGCCTTTGTTCGGTTAGAGCTCATACGAAATTAAACAACAACATTAACACCTTTTTCACGATTCGTCAAAGAAAACTGTATGTAGTCGCTCGATCTGCTAAAAATATTAACCAGTTCTCACTCAACTGCCTTGAAAACAAGATGTCATTGACCAAAGTGACTCTAGAGACATTGTGATAAAAAAAATAGCAAAAGACGGATTAGTCACAGCAAAACAACTTTGATCTCATAACACATACTTTACATTTGACTGCGCTCTCTTTCCTCACAACAACAAGTGCTTTTACCATGGAAATCGGAGATTAAACTTGTTTACTAAAACAAATTTGTCTCACATACTTAACTGCTTTATTGTTTATCTCAATACTACCCGTGCAGGCCTATGATCAAACGCATTATAGCAGGCGTGTCACTTTCTTTCCTAATGCGTTAGAAAGCGTTAACAAAATTTAACACGAGACTAAAGCAAGAATAAGTTTCGGTCACTTAGAGCACCAATGTACCATCACATGATTTGCTTGTAATTTGGTTTCAGTTTTAATAATTCACAAAGCTAAACCTAGATTAAATGTGACTAAAATCGTATTATGTCTAGAAGTTGCCTGAAGTTTATATATATTTACTTTGAGACAATGTAATGCTGAAGACTAAATTCTCCAGCATGTACTTAACTTTTTTCAAAACATTCGTAAGGTGAGACATTAAGGGAAATGTGGTTGTGATTTCCAACAGGTTTAAAGAACTCGTAGCGACTCTCATTCTGTCTCGCTTTCAAGTTTATTGTTCTTCTTTAGCCACGGTTGAATCTTCATTGAACAGAATTATGAGCAATTGTGACATGACCGACTAGTATAAGTAATGGCTTTCCTGTGTTAAAACAGTACGTTACTATTTGAAGGTTGTAAGGCGGCAAGCTGGAAGATACGTTAGCACGCTGGGCGAAATGCTTAGCAGTATTTCGTCTGCCGCTACGTTCTGAGTTCAAATTCCGCCGAGGTCGACTTTGCCTTTCATCCTTTCGGGGTCGATTAAATAAGTACCAGTTACGCACTGGGGTCGATATAATCGACTTAATCCGTTTGTCTGTCCTTTGTCCTCTCTGTGTTTAGCCCCTTGTGGGTAGTAAAGAAATAGGTATTTCGTCTGTCTTTACATTCTGAGTCCAAATTCCATCGAGGTCGATAAATTAAGTACCAGTTGCGTACTCAGGTCGATCTAATCGACTGGTTCCCTCCCAAAAAATTTCGGGCCTTGTGCCTAGAGTAGAAAAGATTATTTGAAGGTTGCTTAGCAGCGATTTCTAGCAGCTTAATCAACAACGGAAAAACCCCTTGATGGTAAGTCTGACTTTTGTTACAATTGTAACAAGTGAAGGCGCGTGGCTTAGTGGTTAAGGGCATTCGGAGTTCAATTCCGCTGTGTCCTTGAGCAAGACACTTTATTTCACGTCGCTCCAGTCCACTCAGCTGGCAAAAATGAGTAGTACCTGAATTTCAATGGGTCAGCCTTGTCACACAATGTGTCACGCTGAATCTCCCCGAGAAGTACGTTAACGGTACACATGTTTGTGAAGTGCTCAGCCACTTGCACGTTAATTTCACACTAGTCGTCGCAACCGACGGAGTGCTCCTTCTTGTAACAAGTACTGAAATGGTTTATAAGCGAAGACGTCCCATACATGGTCACCTCTCTTTATTTTCAGCGATTGACAGACAAATTGAGATTCAATCGGAAGGAAGCACGGATGTTTGACAAAGAATTATTACACCTGTATGCGTATATATACATAAGTGCGTGTATATGTGTGCATGTGTGCACTTATATGCATATGTATCAGATAGAGAGAAAGAGAGAAAGAGATGTGAGGAACTGCCATACTTGAAGTGATGAAGCTAAAATACTTTCCAATTAACTAAAATTAGAATAAAGTTCATTAGCGCTAATAAACAAATTTAGTATGGACAATGGAATGAAATCTTACATTGTTAGGAGCTAGACTGTAGTTGATCTTTGATAGTTGAGTTGTTAACTCTGGACATGTTTTTGTTTTGTTCGACTTCCGAAAGAACGGTAAAATATTCATTGGTGTTTTTATGTAAAGTAACGGTAATGAAAAAATTATAATTTTTCTATAGAATTCTATAGTTAATAATGATATTCCTAAGAATTCTATAGTTAATAATGATATTCCTAAGAATTCTATAATTAATAATGATATTCCTAAGGTGGCGGGCTGGCAGAAACGTTAGCACGCCGGGCGAAATGCGTCGCCGTATTTCGACTACCGTTACGTTCTGTGTTCAAATTCCGCCGAGGTCGACTTTACTTTTTATCCTTTCGGGGTCGATTAAGTAAGTACCAGTTACGCACTGGGGTCGATATAATCGACTTAATCCGTTTGTCTGTCCTTGTTTGTCCTCTCTGTGTTTAGCCCCTTGTGGGTAGTAAAGAAATAGGTATTTCATATGCCGTTACGTTCTGAGTTCAAATTCCGCCGAGGTCGTCTTTGCCTTTCATCTTTTCGGGTCGATTAAATAAGTATCAGTTACGGACTGTGGATCGATATAATCGACTTTATCCGTTTGTCTGTCCTTGTTTGTCCCCTCTGTGTGTAGCTACTTCTGGGCAGTAAAGAAATAAGAAACGTTAGCTCTCCGGGCGGAATGATTTGCGGTATTTCGTCTGCCGCTACGTTCTGAGTTCAAATTCCGCCGAGGTCGACTTTACCTTTCATTCTTTAGGGGTCGATAAATTAAGTACCAGTTGTGTACTGTGGTCGAACTAATCGACTGGCCTTCTCTTCCAAAATTTAGAGCCTTGTGCCTAGAATAGAAAACAATAATGATATTCCTAGACCAGGGTTAGGAAACTGCATTGTCTCCAGTGTGTGTGTGTGTGTTTGTGTGTGTGTGTGTGTGTGTGTGTGTGTGTGTGTGTGTGTGTGTGTGTGTGTGTGTGTGTGTGTGTGTGTGTGTGTGTGTGTTGTGCTGTGTCTGCATCAGTTAGCTACAGTTCCCATTGTCATTTGTCCTGTCATATCCAACATCTATTGCAAGAATACGAAGGCGACTCTGCACGAAATTAACCTAAATTGAATTGTGTTAGTAGAATTCTTCTGGGGCATCTCTGAATTATTAACATTGTCATTGCTGCCCTTGTTGTTATTGTTGTTGATGATGATGTTGTTGCTGTTTTTGCATAGAATCTATGATGAGAACAGTAACATTTCTTCGTTCTCTGCCGTAAGTTATTTCATTTCATAACTATTTTTTTTTCTCAAATATATTTCAATTCTCAAATACACACACACGAAGTTTGGTTATATATTTCTATTTATTTTATACTCTCGTATGCTTGTGTACGCTCAAGACTTTATTGATTTATCTCCGATTCAATCAGAGTTTACTTTCAACACTGTAGACACTAACTTAGCTAGGGGTTGGTTTTCGGATAGTCTTCGCTTGGTATATCTTTATAATTGTTTAGTCATGCAAATTTTTGGATTTTTTTAACTGTTTACATAATTTTCAATATTTTCTAGTTTATTTATTATGTTAATTTTTATTTTCCTTGTTTTATTTCGTTGAATATTTTTTTTCTTTCTTTCAGACTTCTAAATGTAATTAACCCTTCTCATAAAAAAGATTTATTATCAGTCGTCTCTACTTTTCCTCCGTTCTGAAACTTTCCGTTTTGTTTTCAATTTTATATTTTTTCTTTCTTTTGCTCTCATTTTGTGGCCTTATCTAATGTAGTTCTATTAAATTTCCTTCTTCTTTGCATCCTTGTTGTTGTTGTCGTTGTTGTTGTTGTTGTTCTTCTTCTTCTTCTTCTTCTTCTTCTTCTTCTTCTTCTTCTTCTTCTTCTTATTATTATTATTATTATTATTATTATTATTATTATTATTATTATTGTTGTTGTTGTTGTTGTCGTTGTCGTTGTTGTTCTTCTTCTTCTTCTCATTAATATTATTATTATTATTATTATTATTATTATTATTATTATTATTATTATTATCGTTGTTGTTGCTGTTACTGTCATTATTGTTTATGTCGTAGTTAGTCTCTTCGTCGTGATCATCACAACCTCTAATCTAAATACACGCGTACACACACGTGCATACAGACAAGCACAGACATATGTATGTATGTATGTATGCATGTGTGAATGTATGTGTGTATGTTCGTACGCGTAATAAGTAGCATGTAAACTGTTTCAAGTAAAATGATCTTAGTGATGTTGCCCGCGACAAGGCTAGTTATCTTTTCTACTGACTTGTTCATAGGTCACAGTACAACTTTAACAACTGATTATCATTTCGGTCGCCTTTCGTATTCCATAACCTGCCGATTTCGATCTACAAGCTTTTCTAATAGGTCAGCTTTGCTGTGACTTCATGGAGTCTTTCTTTTGGAAGATGCGCGATATCAATAAATAGACACCTTCTAACCTTCATGTCCTTCATACCGATGTCAGGCTTTTGATCTTTATCCCTCTATCACTGTAGAGAAGCATATTACAAAGTATAGTAATATCAATAGTGCTAGTGACTATGTTTGGTTGATGTTCGTACCATTTCTCAGTTGCTTTGATTTGGAAACACCGACATATTTTCATTGCAGGTAGGTCGAAGCCTTGTTATGCCAGTGACTGTATTTGGTCTTTGCTAGTCCCAAGAATCCAGAGGCAAGATAAATGATGGTTTCTTCACATTTTCACAAATCTTGTATTGTGGATCCAATCCATCTTTATTGAGGCGATGACGATAGTCTGTAGTTGCAAGTCTCTGAAATGGTGCAGCGATTATCCAACCTTCTATCTGCACTTTCAAGCCAGTAATATGATGCCACCGTTGCGACGCAGTTAGCCCACGTCTGCATCCTGTATCCGGTCTGGGCATTTTTTGTTCACTACCTTTTCTGCTTTGTGCAGCCGAAGCTGCGTATAGTGTTCCAATCTGCCTCGATCGTTTGATGTAAGTTCCTTTTCGGGGACATCAAACACATTTTCGAAATACCATGCTTCTGTCTTAATGGAGCAAATCATATGGTTTAGAATTCGAGGT
>NC_042998.1:20247303-20252303 GCF_006345805.1 Octopus sinensis
ATTGCTATGGTTTTGTGTTGAGTTGATCTGAGAACATAATCTTTGTGGTGAATGGCGATTTGACGTCTATATCTAGCATGTTGACTGTCACTTTTCGTGTTCAGTCCTTAATTGGTATATATATATATATATATATATATATATTATATATATATATATATATATAATGATAAGATCGTTGTTCAAAATACCGATTATATCAAGTGGCCAGTATGGGAATAAAAACCTTATAAGTATTAATTATTATTAAAATTAAAATTATGGGTATCCAAGAGATACCACCATGCTAGGGATAGCAGTCAAAACTTGACTCTAAAACCATATCATGTATGAATACATGATGTGGTTTCAGAATCAAGTTTTGGCTGCTATCTCTAGCTTGGTAGTATCTCTCAGATACCCTTAATTATTATTGTATTATATATATATACGTATATATACATACGTATATATATATATATATTATATATATATATTATATATATATATATATATATGTATATATGCGTGTGTGTGTATGTGTGTGTTTATAAATTTCTACTAATGCACTTGCTTATTGATACACCTGTCTTCGTCTTTTGTTTTTCTATAAATTTCAAATATATACATACATATACATACACATATATGTATGAATGTAAATATGTAGATATGTGTGTGTGTAAATATATATATATATATATATATATGTATGTATAATTTTCATCTAGTAACGTAATATAATGTAAGTGCTTGGTTTGATGTTTACAACTTAGACTCCAACTTGAACTTCAACTGAAAAAGAGTGGTGTTGTAGCTACCTATCAAAGACGGCTGGAAGTGATTAATCTTTGAGCGGGTAGATATATATCCAAAACAGAAAATAAACAGGCAAAATATAATTTAAATAGTAAACATAATGCAGAGTAGTTATAGTAAATACTAAAAGTCTCTTGCAGCTGTTTCTAGAATTACTGAGCATTTGGATCATATACTATTGAATAAAAATTTCCATGTAAGCTAACTACATCATGGTCGTGGCTGGTGAGAGAGAGAGAGAAATGATGTCCTTAATCAAGAATGTCAGTAGTTCGTCGAAGAGCCGCTCTGCCTGCAATGCCAAGGCCAATTTGACAGCTGAGATGAAGTAGGTTTTCGAAGATCTTCCCAATGGTATAGTGTATAACTCCGGCGCCTGGTTCCGGAATCGTCTGGAAGCCATGGTGGAAACTGAGGACGACCACTTTGAATAAACTGTTATATCCCAGCCATAATCAAGATGGTATATCTTTTATATTTTGAAATATCTTTGCTTTCGGATGTGGTATCGTTTTCCTTTCCTGTATGCAAACTGTCGAATTAATTTTTCATTCATTTGTAGAAACATTCTTGGAATATTTTTGTGCTGCTCCATCTCTTTCCTTTACTTTACTTCCCTTAATTACCTTTCTCTCTCTGTCTCTCTCTCTGGGTCTCTTTCTATCTCTCTATCTATCTATCTATCTATCTATCTATCTAGCTATCTATCTATCTATCTATCTCTTGCTACCTCTTTTTCTCTGTTGACCTTCTCCATCTACCACGTGATCCGTGACGGCCTAAGGCGGCGTCATTCTTCTTCACGTTGCCTTCGACCGGATTCTCTTTTACTCTTATACTCCTTTGTTTCAGGCATCTGATTGTGGCCATACTGGAGCGCCGCCTTAAGTCGAACAAATCGCCCCAGAACTTATTATTTGTAAGCCTAATACTTATTTTATCGGTCTCTTTTGCCGAACCGGAAACTGAAAGGGGCTTCTTTCAGTTTCCGTCTATCAAATCCACTAACAAGTGTTTGGTCAGACCGAGGCTATAGCAGAAAACACTTGCCCAAGGTTCTACGAAGTGGAGCTGGACCGAGAACTATGTGGTTGGTAAGCAAGCTACTTACCACAGCCAATTCTGCGACTGGTCGCCATTTTCTGAGCTCCTCCCTCTACTCCTCCCGTATCTATAGTCCTTTAGAACAGTTTTCATTTCTCCTTCGCGTTACCCATTTATGTTGTGTGTTTCAACCCGAATACTTTTTTCTTTTTTGCTGCATATTTAGTGTTATCATTTTAATTGTTGCCTTCGTTTGGCCCTAAGCCTATTTTCTGTTGTTTTGTCCATCGTCCGTCCACTAACGGTCTTGTCTTGAACCCGACTCGTTTTTGTTATGTTTCGCTTCCATTCCCAGCAATTTTCTTGCCGGTGCCACTAGAGTGGAAACGATATTATCGATAATGGACGAAATTGCGTTTGACCCTCTGGTCGAAAACTAACAAGAAGCTGGTGACCTTCTATGCATTCTGTTCGTCTGTATATGTAGTATATATTCGTATTTACGACACGTCTTTTCGAATTATATATATGTACGTGTGTGTATGTGTACACCTAATTATGTGTTTGTGTGCGCGCATGCATGTATATGTCAGTGTGTGTATACATATTTCTTCGCCAGTCAATGAAACCACGCTTGTTTCATTCCACTTTTATTTTTCAATTTAGTTTTGTGATATCATAATACTGTAATAATGTTATAATTCTGCTGCACTCGTAGCTATTAAAAGCAACACAATTATCATTTCTGTTATTGTCTTTATCATTAAGACTCTCGGCTTTGATGACATCATCGCTATCGTCGACGGTCTTCTTTCTCTTCTTCTTTTTCCTCTTCGTTTCCTAGTAATCATTACATTGTTGTTTATTCTCTAATCGTTATTCCGCCAATATTTCCGAAAACATTATAGTTAACCAATATTTATTTCTCCAGCAGACACCAATAAAAGGAAATAATAGCAATAATAATAATAATAATAATAATAATAATAATAATAATGATGATGATGATGATGATGATGATGATGATGATGATGATGATGATGATGATGATGATGATGATGATGATGATGATGATGATGATGATAATAATAATAATAATAATGATGATGATGATGATGATGATGATGATGATGATGATGATGATGATGATGATAATAATAATAATAATGATGATGATGATGATGATAATAATATAATGATGATGATGATGATGATGATGATGATGATGATGATAATAATAATAATAATAATAATGATAATAATAATAATAATGATAATTATGATGATGATGATGATAATAACAATAATAATAATAATAATAACAATAATAATAATAATAACAATAACAATAATGATGATGATGATGATGATGATAATGATTATGATGATGACAATAATAACAATAATAATTCATAACGATATTTGTTTGTTTTTGTTGTTTTTCTGTTGTTCTTCAGATTGCTGCTTTCTTTTGTATTCTACGTCTCTTTCTTTTTTTTCATACGTTCTTTTCGCTTCTTTTTCTTCAACTTCTTCACCTTTTATTCCTCATCATCATCATCACCACTCCTTTCTTCTCCTTTTCCTTCTCTTTTTTTCTTCTTTTCTTTCTTCTTCGTTTTTTACCCCTCTCCTCATCCCACTCCATCTTCTTTTCCGTCCATCTTTTTCCGTATCTGTTTCATTCTTCTCACTTTTTCTCTTTATAATGGGTTCGTTGTACTTTGGTGTTATTGTCGGTATGAAGTTTCTTATACATAACCTTCACATAATATTTCGCGAAACTTCGAAGCCACAAACATATATACATATAGATCTTCCAAGACGAATGAATGAAACAAGTAACAAGGAAATCAAAGAATTCACAATATAAGAGACGCTAGACACTTTAAAGCAACACTTTATATATAATCTAACTCATTCTGTAGTTTATATATTCCTGAAAAACACTTTACTTTAAAATATTAGGTTGTCCGGAAAGTTCGTGCCGATTTTTAAAGGAAAGAAAAAGGTCAATAAATACTTGCCATTACATTTTTAATCAACCAAATATGAACCATTTAGTTGCACAATGCGTCTCCATCTTTCCTTTAACTTGAAAATACCCTCTTCCCAGAATTGAGGTGGTTTCATGGCAAAGAATTCATCAAGGTATCTTTTTACGTCGTCCAAGGACTTGAAATTTTTATCATTAAGACTATTCTGCAGAGATCTGAATAAGTGGAAAACCGAAGGAGCAATATCTGGTGAATATGGAGGGCGGGATAACACAACCCAGCCGAGCTGCAGAAATTTTTGTCTGTTTCCAAAAAGTATCAAGTGACGAAAATGAACTTTTTTGTCTTCCATTTTAAAGGGTTACAGAATTAACACAGGTAATAGGAACATAAACCTTCTTTCACGAAGAGATAGCTTAAACTGTGCTCTAAATGGAGGTATAGTCAAATCCTATTTTGACTATATATGTGTGTGTGTATGTATGTATATGTATATATTATACACATATATATTGTATATATATATATATATATATATATATATATATATATAATATATGGCGGGGTTGTATACGTATGTAAAGTTTGTAAATAGATATACGTGAATTCATGACGGTCACTGGAAGTTATTTAGATATATACATATAAATTTATGTACAAATTTATCCATAAATACAGAGAGTTTATATATAAATGTGAGAGAGCAAGAGAGAGAGAGAGAGGGGGGGTACATGTGTGTTTTGGTGCATGTAGGCGTGTGTGTGTATGTATGTGTGTTTAATGCGTCAAAATAATGACAGCGCACTTGAGTTTGGCCCTTGGCTTCTCGCTACATTTGCGATCAACCAAGTACAAAGCTCCAGTTGACAATCATTTCATACAATAACGACATTATTGCACTCTATTCAGTCTAATGCTTCATCTGTCAGAGACTGTTTGTAGTATACGTAATGTGTCCATATGTGTGATTGTGTATACGTAGGAGTGTGTGCGCGTGCATGTGAGTGTATACATACATTGTGAAACATGAAACACACACGTATGTATATTATATATATATATATATATATATATATATATATATATAATACCATATCTTACATGTGCGTAGTTTATATCCGTATCTATAAGTATGAATACCTCTATACACCAATACACGAA
>NC_042998.1:20257303-20262303 GCF_006345805.1 Octopus sinensis
CTTTACTACCCACAAGGGCTAAACACAGAGAGGACAAACAAGGACAGACAAACGGATTAAGCCGATTAGATCGACCCCAGTGTGTAACTGGTACTTAATTTATCGACCCCAAAAGGATGAAAGGCAAAGTCGACCTCGGTGGAATTTGAACTCAGAACGTAACGGCAGGCGAAATACCTATTTCTTTACTACCCACAAGGGACAAACAAGGACAGACAAACGGATCAAGTCGATAACATCGACCCCAGTTCGTAACTGTATTTAATTTATCCACCCCGAAATGAAAGGCAAAGTCGACCTCGGCGGAACGTAAGGCAGATGAAATATGGCTACGCATTTCGCCCGGCGTGCTAACGACTCTGCCAGCACGCCGCCTTATCGAAATCCATAATCACTAATACGCCAATCAAAATTGCTTAGGATTATTTAACTGCTTCTCCTGAACATCTGCGTTCTAATCCCGACAAGTTGAGCTCTGCTTTTCATCTATCAAAGGTCGTTAAAATAAAAAACATTCTTCTACTTGGGCGTATACTCTTTAACGTTCTCTCCAAATAAATATGCGATCTTATGTCAGACACCATGTACGACATCTCCACAGTGCACAATAGCACAGCGTTGCAATGGCAGAATAAATAGAATATCTAACAAATTAATTATGTGGTACTTACATGTGTTACTTTCTGTTTTTGCATTCTATTTCAACCTCGACGAAATTTGAAATTGGAATGTAAACAAACGTCTCCATATTACCGGCGTTACATGCCTCAATCAGCTGGAAGTACATTCATTACCATTCTTTTCATTACACCTGGATAAACAGATTCAGTGCCAATATGATTAATAATTAATATTTATTCTTCTGAAGACAGAAACGTTAGCACGCCGAGTGAAATGCTTATAGGTATTTCGTCTGAGTTTACTTTCTCAGTTCAAATTCCGCCGAGGTCGACTTTGCTATTCATCTTTTCGGGATAAAATAAGTACCATTTGCATCCTGGGGTCGACCTATCGAGTGGTCCCATCCCCCAAAAATTTCGGGCCTTGTGCTTAGAAAAAAATATTGTTCTCCTGAAAGTGGTAATCTCCTGAAAGCTGGCAGAATCGTTAGCACGCCGGGCGAAATGCTTAGCGGTATTACGTCTGCCGCTACGTTCTGAGTTCAAATTCCTTCATCCTTTCCAGGTCGATAAATTAAGTACCAGTTACGCACTGAGGTCGTTATAATCGACTTAATCCGTTTGTCAGTCCTTGTTTGTCCTCTCTGTGTTTAGCCCCTCGTGGGTAGTAAAGAAATAGGTATTTCGTCTGTCTTTATGTTCTCAGTTCAAATTCCACCGACGTCAACTTTGCATTTCATCTTTTCGAGGTCGATAAAAATAAGTACCATTGCGGCCTGGGGGTCGATCTAATCGAGTGGACCCCTCCCTCAAAAGTTTCGGGCCTTGTGCCTAGAGTAGAAAAGAATATTTATTCTTCTGAAAGTGTGACCTGGTAGAAACTTTAGCACGCCAGGCGAAATGCTTAGCGGTATTTCGTCTGCCGTTACGTTCCGAGTTCAAATTCCGCCGAGGTCGACTTTGCCTTTCATCCTTTCGGGGTCGATTAAATAAGTACCATTTACACACTGGGGTCGATATAATCGACTTAATCCGTTTGTCAGTCCTTGTTTGTCCTCTCTGTGCTTAGTCCCTTGTGGTTAGTAAAGAAATAAGTATTTTGCCTGCCGCTACCTTCTGAGTTCAAATTCCGCCGAGGTCGACTTTGTTTTTCATCCTTTCGGGGTTGATAAATTAAGTACATTTGCGTCCTGGGGCCGATCTAAAGGTGTTAACCTCTCCCCAAAAATTTTGGGCATTGTGCTTAGAGTAGAAAAGAATATTTATTCTTCTGAAAGCGGTGAGCTGGCAGAATCGTTACCATGTGGGGAGTGATGCTTAGCGGCATTTCTGTCGAATCTACGTTCTAAGTTCTAAGTTCAAATACCGCTAGGTTTGACGTTTCCTTTCAATGTTTTGGGGTCGATAAAATATATACCAGTTGAGTACTGAGGTCGATCTAATCGACTTGCCCCTCACCTAACATTGCTGGACTTGTCCTAAAATTTGAAATAGATGATTAGTATTTATATTTCTGTTAAGGCGACTAGATGGCAAGATGGTGGGGCGAAATGCATAGCAGCTTTTCTTCGTGCTTTAGGTTCTGAGTTTAAATTCTGCCGGCGTCGATTCTTTACGTTTCATCCGTTGTGGTGTGTGGATAGAATAAGAATCAGTTGAAACTTGCCTCGATATAACCGACTTACCTCGCCTCTGAAATTGCTGGCGTTGTGTCAAAATTCGAAACCGATAGTTATGGATCTGGTTTATTTTGCATGTTACAAATAATATTGGTAATGTACTCTGCTACATTCATGCATTTCTCAGAAAACAGACACACACACATCATCATCATCATTATCATCATCATCACCATCATCATCATCATCACCATCATCATCATCATCATCATTATCATTATCATCATCGTCACCATCATCATCATCATCACCATCATCACCATCATCATCATCATCACCATCATCACCATCATCATCACCATCATCATCATCATCATTATCATCATCACCATCATCATCATCATCATCATGATCATCATCACCATCATCATCATCACCATCATCATCATCATCATCATTATCATTATCATCATCGTCACCATCATCATCATTATCGTCATCACCATCATCATCACCATCATCACCATCATCATCATCATCACCATCATCATCACCATCATCATCACCATCATCATCACCATCACCGTCATCATCATCATCATCATCATCATCATCATCATCATCATCATCTCATCGATATCATTACCATCATCATAATCGTCATCGTCGTCGTCATCATTACATCCATATCACCGCCATCATTGTCGTCATCGTCATTGTCACTATCTTCCTCGTTTTCTCCTTTTAACACTATCATCATTATCATCATTCATATAGATATATACGCGTGTGTATGAGAAAGACAGAGAGAGGGAGAGGGAGGGGTGGATGTGTGTGTGTGTGTATTTTCATTAGGCGCAACAGAAGTAGTATAGCAATCTGTGTATCATACTAAATGCAAATACATCACGAAAAATCTAGTAAACTTGGGAATTCACCTGGAGATTATATTTTGTTTTGAATATACGGTTAAACTGCAAAACTGAAAATATGGACAGCAAATGAAAATCGTCGAGCAACGGTACTGGGAATGCTATATGTGCATTGTTGCTCTGTTAGCAGCTTGTACCCGCAGGAAAGTGCATACCAAGACAAAATCTGTTACCACTGGTATAGAAAAACAGCGGTTAAACAATTACTGGTGTTGCAATTAGCCGGCCTTTTATTTTTTATTTTATTTTATCTAGTTTCAGCTCACGAGCTGTGGCCATGCTGGGGCACCCCCATTGGTGTTGCTACATGATTTTACTTCACGAATGCTTTTTAGCAACTGCCATTTGGTGCATGAGAGAGTTCGATGCAGCTGCCCTCATCTGCACCTCCTGTCGTGAAGTTGGTTCATCTGGGATACCTGACAGGAAGAGATCCAGTTTTATTTTAAAGACATCTGCATCCACCCCATGCAGGTCCCTCAGGTTCTTCGGGAGGATATTGAAGAGCTGTGGGCCTCTGAAGCCCAGGCTATCACAGTATCTTGTCCTACATCTTGATGGCAAATTTGGAGTCCTTGGCACCACGCAGTGGCGCCCAGTAACATTTGTTACGCGCAACAAATGCAGTATTGTTCTATATTTAAGAGATGAGGAATTATGTATATTATTTACATCATTTACATTACTTACATTCGACGTATATTTGTCCTCATCTTGTTTGTTGTTAACACAACGTTTCGGCTGATATACCCTCCAGCCTTCTTCAGGTGTTTTGGGGAATATAAGAGAATAACAGGGGGTTAATTGCTGGTATTTGGAGGGGGGGGCGTCTAAACGAAATATCAGCAATTTCCTTACTGTTATTTTCCCATATAAAGTGTTGATTAAAAATGTGTTACGTGCAACAGAAACAGTGTAAGATTAAATTACCAATATGAGCCACTATGCTATATGCCCACGGGCATATGGTGTAGTGGTTAGGAGCACGGGCTACTAACCTCAAGATTCCGAGTTCGATTCCAAGCAGTGACCTGAACAATGACAATAAAAATAATAATAATAATAATAATAATAATAATAATAACATCTAACATAGAAAAATACCTTAGAAATGAGAACCCAGGTTCGAAATTTCGCCAAGACTCCTGAAGAAGGTTGGAGGGTATATCAGCCGAAACGTTGTGTTAAGAACAAACAAGATGAGGACAAATATCCGTCGAATGTAAATAATGTAAATAATGTAAATGCAGTATTAGTTTGAAATAGCAATCTACGCACCTTACTTAATGCAAATACATTATTGCGGTAGTCGTCCAGAGATAATACCTTCTTTGGAATACAGCGTTTAAATAACACAAACTAATCGTGCAAAAGTGATGATGTAAATGCTATTTACATAATTCTACTTTTCTGGCGTTTCATCAGAAAAGTATAATCGCTAACAAAATCGTGCTAATATATATATATATGCCTTCTGTGATGTATTTCTATTACATATAATACAATGATTGGTAATTTAATCTTACACTGCTTCTGCTGCACGTAACGAATTTTTAATCAACTCTTTATATGAGAAAATAACAGGAAGAAAATTGCTGATATTTCGTTTGGACACCCCCTCCACACACACACACAAGATAAAAATACCAGCAATTAACACCCTGTTATTCTCTTATATTGAATGCGCTCTTCATACTGCGTAATAGTCCTAAATTGTATGCAAGTTTCCTCAACTGGATCATGAAGAAGCAGAAGTGTTGGGTAGATACTTTCACAGCCGCAAACATATATGGAAATTTGTTGCGCGCCGAGAAAATGTTGCATATATA
>NC_042998.1:20264803-20289803 GCF_006345805.1 Octopus sinensis
CACACATATGTATATATATACATATACATCTCTCTATATATAAACGGCAGTTTGTCTGTGCGTGTTTCTGTGTGTCCGTTTGCTTGTACCTTCACCCTGACCACGGCTTTCAACCGATTCTGATGAAACTTGACACACACATAGCCCAATGTCATAATTCAAAACTAACGCAGCGAAAATTTTGAAAAGTTCCCCCAGTTCTGAAAAAATCGATAAATTCGACATGGGGTCCAGATCAGAAACACAAACTGTCTAGGGGACGCAACTCCACCTTTTTAACTAAAAAAAATTTACCATCATTTTTCCCATTTTTTTGCTATTTTTTGGCTATAACTCTCTAAAAATGCTTTATAGTTATTTCCCTTACAAACCTGAGCAACGCCGGGCGATACTGCTAGTATATATATAATTACATATATGTATGTATGCAAGTATATATATGTGGGTGTATAAAATAATAGAAAATATATATAGGGTAGGCAATTTACAGAAAATTTTCTACCAGTGGCTAGCATGCATAAAATAGTCAATATACAAAATATTTTTCATGTAAAATTAGTGTACATTTATACACAAAAGATGTGACCCTAAACAGAATACCTTAAATGCTAAAAAGAACAGTAAATGCCCGAACCACGAACTGAAAAAAAAAGTAATCAATTGAATATTTCTGCAGCGTGGATTTGAACGCAAATAGGCCAGGAAATAAGAAGGCTTTATCTGCGCGGCTACTATTGGCAAAACCATAACGAGTGGAAAAAGACCTTTTTGGCATGTCACCAAAGAGTTCAATGGTCTCTGCTTGAGAAATAGACCGACTTGCAGATTGCACGCAACACAGAGGTGTTATACATATGTGTGTACATATGCACACTTGCATATGTATGTGGGATTTCGTATATATATATATATATAGAGAGAGAGAGAGGGAGAGAGATATAAAAGCATGCATGTGTACGATTCCTTTTCTTTATTAATAATTCCAACCGCGTTGATATTTCAAAGTTTTATTTCCATCCTTGCCACTACAAACATACATACAAACACACCACGTGCGCGCACAAACATACACACATATATACATATATACATACATACTTATATATATATATATATATATATATATATATATATATATGTATATATATATATATATATATATATATATATATATATATATACATATACATATACATATACATATACATATACATATATATACATATATATATATACATATATATAATATATACATATATATATATATACATATATATATATATATATATATATATCTATATAATATATATATATATATATAATATAATATATTATATATAATATATACAATCTGCACGTGCAATATATCATGGTATTTGCACGAAACTTTTCCATAGACATTGATAAGCCAATCTGGCCCAAATGCTTGGCAACATACCAATGTCTAGAGAAGCATAGCCATAAAGATGAACATACTTGAAATAATAACAGAGGAATAAGCGAAATGTTTTATAACCTGTTCGGGCGGTGACAAACGTAAGTGCACATGCGCAGTCATACGCACAGCTGAGCCAGATGCACATATTCATGTATTTTCACATGTGTACATAGAGATTAATAAATGCATTTGAAATCGAGAAGAGATAATTTTTTTTAATTTTCCACACGCACAGGCATGTTAATATATGTTTATATTTCTATGCATATATATCTGCATGTGTGTGTGCGTGTGTGTGTGTGTGTGTGTGTGTGTGTTGTGTGTGTGTGTGTGTGTATTGAGAAAGAGAGTGGGTAGAAGTTGTAATGCCCTGTAATCTGTAATCTGTTTAATCTTGACGAAAGACTCTAAAACGTTGGATCCTCCATGATCCATGGCCACTTCACTGTAATCTTACTGTCGCTCTCCTTTACCTACCCTCTCTCGCTCTCTCCATATATACGCCCACATACACACAAACACACACACACATGTATATAGTGAGGATTTGCAAAAACAAAAAAAAACAAGAGATGAAGACAGGTGTGTAAACAACAAACAGATGCATTAGTTTAACGCTCGGGAAGTGAGAAAGCCTTTTACGCTTCGAGCCTACACTCTTCAAAAGAAAGGAACATAGAAATAAACAGGGAGAGAAAATTTTAAAAGGTTTAGTGACTAGTGAACTATCATGGCGAGAAATCTTGAAATAAACTGAATAATTACATTCAGAAATATATATATACATATATACATATATATATACATATATATATATATAAGTATGTATGTGTGTGTGTATGTATGCAGGTATGTATGTATGTATGTATGTATGTATGTATGTATGTATGTATGTATGTATGTATGTATGTGAAGATCTGTCTGTTTTATATACGTATTCTCGTGCATATAGTTGCATATCTAGACATGCTCATATATACTTAAACGATAAACTTCTGGGAAGTTTTACAGATTTTTACAGTTCCAGTGATTGATTGGATCTGTAATCTTCGAATTAGCTTTCTCCCTCCTTTCTGGTTTTGAGAAGTCTAATTTCTCAAGAAATTTAGATATTTAGGCAGTGTGTTACAGGATCCCAGGATCCCAATAATATCAAGTATAAACCTGAACTTGTAATCTGGATAGCGTAACTTCAGATTTCTCAATAGTTCGGCGTAGGTGTTCTCTTTCACTGATCTTCAGCTTTATGTATGTATGTATGTATGTATGTATGTATGTATGTATGTATGTATGTATGTATGTATATATACACCCGCCCACACACACACACTTACACACTTAGGAGAGAGGGAGAGATTCCACTGCAGAGGCAATATTTCACTATGCAGACGTCGAATATGCATTATTCAATTTAATGTTCTCCAACAGCGCGATTGTTTAAAAGTTAGAAAGTGCGTCTAATCCATTTCTTTCGTTTGATAACGAGAATAGCATTTTAACCGAAATATCGGCAACGCATTAAACCATATTCAGAATACCGTTATTGAATCAGTATGAAATAATTGTTTTGGAAAGAGAGTGGGTGAATGTAAATATTTAAAATATTTGTATCCTTACTTGTGACTTATTGGCAATTAGAATTATATATATATATAACTCCAACAAAGTTAGAGGTTGTGAATCCAACCCACTAAGGGATAATATCTATCCAATATACTGCTGGTAGAATACCCAATTATTAATACACAAGTGTTTTTTATTGCATTGCAGTTACATAACCTAGTGTACTAAATGGGTGAAGGTAAAGAGATATTTTACCATTAATTTATAGAGCAATAAGAAAATAGAGCGGACCAAATAAATAAATAAGTTGACATAATATAATGTCTAAAAGTTGATGAACCACCTATTGATCCCCTCCATTTTCTCATTGCTCTCTCTCTCTCTCTCTCTCTCTCTCTCTCTCTCTCCCTCTATCTATATACCATTTATTTACTTATACATATATATATATATATATATTATATATATATATATATATATATATGATTATAAGAATGCTAACAAGCTCTAGTTAGAATTACATTTTTCTATAGTATCGTCTGTTATTTAGATATATCACAAATGGGTGACAATTAGTTGTCGTTATTGTTGTTATATATTGTGTGTTCTATACTGTGTTAACTTTAAAAAGGTGATATGATTGTATCATATAATTAAATTTATGCGGTTTACAAATATTTCGTTTGTTACAAATTAAAAATTAAAATTCTTAAAATGTCTTTCTCTTCAATTAGATTTTTACTCGTCTTTTTCAGCAAGCGTCTTTAGATGAGATATATTGAATAATATTAGTGACTTGTGAAAACTAATTTTAAATTTGCATAATTCTTCGAAAATCTGCTTATCAATTAGAGATTGTCATTTGTAGTCTTCTGCCGACGCCAATTGGTGTAAATACAACTTAAAATCATGTTATTCTTTTTGCAGTTTTGATGGTTTAAAGTGTTTATCTGCTCTTCTGTACATATAAGAAAGAGTTACTTTTTTACTCTTTTACTCTTTTACTCATTTACTTGTTTCAGTCATTTGACTGCGGCCATGCCGGAGCACCGCCTTTAGTCGAGCAAATCGACCCCAGGACTTATTCTTTGTAAGCCTAGTACTTATTCTATTGGTCTCTTTTGCCGAACTGCTAAGTTATGGTGACGTAAACACACCAGCATCGGTTCTCAAGCGATATTGGGGGGGGGGGATAAACAGACACACAAACACATACATACACACATACATACATATATATATATATATATATATGGCAGGCTTCTTTCAGTTTCCGTCTACCAAATCCAATCACAAGGCTTTGGTCGGCCCTGGCTATAGTAGAAGACACTTGCCCAAGGTGTCACGCAGTGGGACTGAACCCGGAACTATGTGGTTGGTAAGCAAGCTACTTAATACACAACCACTCCTGCGTTTTTACTTGTTTTCTTATATTTCAACATTTGTCCAATCGTTTCCATCTTGCATACAGCTTTTTTTTTCTAGCATCTTCACCAAAAATTGTGCACACAACACACAACACACTACCTTACCTCTTTCATGATCGCGACCAATCATCTTCATCGCGTCGTAGATGAGAAGAAAATATATTTGAGGTTATTGAAGTGGACATTTAAACTCTGCCTGTTACAGATAACCTCGATTAATGAAATTATGTTTGTTTCGGCCACTTTTACATGGTTGAATGAGTAAAACTTTTCACATCTACATTGTAGACAGGCAGAAGCGTGGAGAGAGTAGGTGCAGAAAACGTTGAGACACGCATTGCTACAAGAATATGAAATATTTTTTTTTATGAATACATTTTGATACTTGATACGAAGAATAAAGAATAATGTTATGACGGTTGAATAGAATGATGGCAGATTTTCTCTTAGCGGAATTGGGTAGCTGATATAACTGACAATCAATTCTCAAAATGGCAACTGATCAGCAGCAGCAAGCTACGTACGCTTCATTTGGTAGTGGGTTAAAGAATATGTGTGTGCGTGCGCGTGTGTACATATACACACATAGATAGATAGATAGGTAGATAGATAGATAGATCGATAGATAGATAGATAGATAGATAGATAGATAGATAGATAGATAGATAGATAGATAGATAGATAGATAGACAGACAGACATATAGATAGATAGATAGATAGATAGATAGATAGAGAGAGAGAGAGAGAGAGAGAGAGAGAGAGACGGATGGACGGACGGACGGACAGACAGAAAGACGGACGGATGGATGGATGGATAGATAGAGAGAGAGAGAGAGAGAGACAACCTGTATGAGTGTGTGTGTGTGTGTTTGTGTGTGTGTGTGTGTGTGTCGCATGCGTGTGTATATTAGCATGATTATAGTCTCTCGTAGTTCGGGACTCTTATGCAATCGCTTGCTGAACGGCCAACACAAGGAGTTTGTTTATAGCGATCAAATGTATGCGATCAAATATACTAATGTTTATAGTGATCAAATATGGTGATCAAATATATAGCTCACTCTGTTCATCAAAATCGACGTTTCCTGAATAATGCACAGTGAACCAAACGTCAAGAATCGAAGTGATCGCAAAGCAATGTGAGACAAAGTTCTTTGCACAGCAACACAGTATCTCTCATGAATGCAACACCCTCACCATTATGCCCGATGCCCTCTCATGTTTTATTATCATATAACATAATCGACACTTTCACAGCAAATTGTTTTTGAAATTACATAGTTGTGCGAGTCACTCCTCAAATCTAAAAATAACCTACGGTCGATTGAGGTGAAGAAGGATATAATTTGAACGTAGAATTTATCTCTTCACTTGTCTGTTTTATACTCTTTTTACTCTCCTTTACTCTTTTACTTATTTCAGTCATTTGACTGCAGCCATGCTGGAGCACCGCCTTTAATCGAGCAACTTCGACCCCGGGACTTATTATTTGTAAGCGCAGTACTTATTCTATCGGTCTCTTTTGCCGAACTGCTAAGTTACGGCGACCTAAACACACCAGCATCGGTTGTCAAGCAATGCTAGGGGGACAAACACAGACACACAAATACACACACATATATATATACATATATACGACAGGCTTCTTTCAGTTTCCGTCTACCAAATCCACTCACAAGGCATTGGTCGGCCCGGGGCTATAGCAGAAGACACTTGCCCAAGATGCCACGCAGTGGGACTGAACGCGGAACCATGTGGTTGGTAAACAAGCTACTTACCACACAGCCACTCCTGCGCCTTATATGTGTATTCTCATACATATTGTTGCATATCTAGACATGCTCATATATTTGATCACTTGTTTTACATTAGAATATACTCAATTGTACAAACCTGGCATTCTATGTTCTCTTATATATAACAGACACATATGTAGGTGTTCGTATGCGTCTATGTGTTTGTGTGTCCGAGGTGAAATTTGAGAGGTTGATTTGAAGCGAAGTTTAGCATATATGTTTCTGTAAAATTAATTCATGCTTCTCAAGCCCAGCACTTCTACGGAATATACCTCTCTAAAACGAAGTATGATTTACCCTGTGATTTTCGTATGTATCTTGTTATCGTGTATTTATGTCCCAAGAAAGTGAAACGCGTGTTGAGCATTTTGAAATAGCTTTTCTTTCGAAGATATTTCATCCAGTTCGATATACATTGGTCCGCTCCGAAAAGTTTTACGCTCTGTCCCTTATAACCGACAATTTATTTTGCTCATCACAGAAATCCTATCTTTGATGAAAGATGCAATTCTCGAAACAATACATTCTTTAGCGATTGATTGCTACGAGTTATGATATCAAGTCATACAATTCTTTCCCTTTTGTAACTGTGTGGAAGCACTCCGTCGGTTACGACGACGAGGGCTCCGGTTGATCCGATCAACGGAACAGCCTGCTCGTGAAATTAACGTGTAAGTGGCTGAGCACTCCACAGACACGTGTACCCTTAACGTAGTTCTCGGGGATATTCAGCGTGACACAGAGAGTGACAAGGCCGGCCCTTTGAAATACAAGTACAACAGAAACAGGAAGTAAGAGTGAGAGAAAGTTGTAGTGAAAGAGTACCGCAGGGATCACCACCATCCCCTGCCGGAGCCTCGTGGAGCTTTAGGTGTTTTCACTCAATAAACACTCACAACGCCCTGTCTGGGAATCGAAACCGCGATCCCACGACCGCGAGTCCGCTGCCCTAACCACTGGACCATTCCGCCTTAACACTTACAATGTAACCTGTGGTGCACGAATATCTCATTATTTTACGAGTGTATGTGTATAATTTCGTTTGGTAATACTGATACCCATTAAAATATACACAATCATCATTAATTTATAAGCAAATTAAGGCTTGTCAAGGCGCACGGTTAGAGGTAGTAAGTTCGATTCCTGGACCAGGCTCTATGTTGCGTTCTTAACCGAAACACTTTATTTTCACGTTGCTCCAGTCCGCGCAGCCGTAGAAATGAGTTGTGACGTCACTGTACCGGCCTTTGCCTTTCCTTGGATAACACTTGTGGCATGGAGAGGGGAGGCTGGTATGCATGTGCCACTGCTGGTCTTCCATAAACAACCTTGCCCGGACTTGTGCCTCGTGGTGGTGGTGGGTAGTAACTTTCTGGGTGCAATCCCATGGTCGTTCATGATCGAAGGAGGTATTTATCCTTCACCCTGCAACATTATTAATGACGAAATGTCTCTAATACATATACATACGCTTATGTACATGGGTACATACCTAGAGATGCAACAATATATATATATATATATATATATATACTTTGATACTTTGATAGGTTTCGGCCATTATTGGCCCAGGCCATGTCTAACTTAATAGCACCACCTATATATAGGGAGAGTTTACGAAAAGAACAAAAGACGAAGACAGGTGGTGTACAAAACAAAGAGATGTATTAGTATAACGCTCAAGAATAGAAACAGTCTTTCACGTTTCGAGCCAAATGTGTAGTGGCTAACGATCTATCATGGCGACGATTATATATATATATATATATATATATAAGGCGGCTAGCTGGCAAAAACGTAAGCACGCCGGGCGAAATGCTTAGCGGCATTTCGACTGCGGCTAAGTTCAGAGTTCAAATTCCGCCGAGGTCGACTTTGCCTTTCATCCTTTCGGGGTCGGTTAAATAAGTACCAGTTACGCACTGAGGTCGATATAATCGACTTGATCCGTTTGTCTGTCCCTGTTTCTCCTCTCTGTCTTTACCCCCTTGTAGGTAGTAAAGAAATAGGTATTTCGTCTATCTTTAGGTTCTGAGTTCAAATTCCGCAGACGTCGATAAATTAAGTTCCAGTTGCGTTCAAGTGGCGATCTAATCGACTATCCCCCTCCCCCAAAATTTCGGGCCTTGTGCCTACAGAGGAAAAGAATATATATATAATATATATATGAGTATAGATACATAAAACCAAATGTACAAATCTTCATGCACTGACACAAAATATTTGCAAATAGGCGAACAACGTGCAAAACTACCCTGCTGAAGTTGAAATTCCAGTGAAGGAGCCAGGGACCTAGATTAGAAAAAGGTTCTTTCTCCATTGAGAAAAAAAAAAATAGAAAGAAAACTAAAAAATAACATACGTGTGGGAGTATAGTGTGTGTGTGCGCTCGGGCGTGCATGTTTGCGCGTATATATATATATATATATATATATATAGACTATGTTATGTAATTATGTATTCTTTGTCATAGAATAGTCTACGTTATAGAAAATCACCAAGGGTAAATTGACACTTCTTATTCATTTTACAGTTTTGCAGTCGTCTATGCATAACCTATCTTTGATACTATGTTTTTTTAAGGAAATAAATATTGCAAACTTGGTGGTCTTCATGCTTTTGATATATAACTATATTGCAGCTATGATGTAAAAATTGCTTCTAGCTCAGCTTCAAGAAGATGTGTTACAGCAGATGCAATCACTCTTGAAATCTAATATCTAACATACATTAAAAGCTTCTCAACTTTATCTTTGTTATGTTCTTTGCTTTTTCATTTTTAGAGAAGACTTTCCCTCAACGAAAACTAAGTACACGGTGTGAAATGTCAAAATAAATTTTAAATTATACTGCATTTTAGAAATTACATGTCCGCATGCGTTGGATAACTACTTACTGCCAGAATCGTTAGCACGCCGGGCGAAATGCTTTGCGGTATTTCGTCTGCCGCTACGTTCCGAGTTCAAATTCCGCCGAGGTTGACTTTGCCTTTCATCCTTTCGGGGTCGATTAAATAAGTACCAGTTACGCACTGGGGTCGATATAATCGACTTAATCCGTTTGTCTGTCCTTGTTTGTCCTCTCTGTGTTTAACCCTTGTGAGTAGTAAAGAAATAACTTACTGGGTGAATCTGGTCTATTCAAGCCCTATCACCAGTGTTTTGTTTTAAAACTTTTGTTTCGAATTTAGAAGGAACGGCAACAGTTTTGAAAGAAGGGCGTTCAGTTGATACTGTTGAGTCAGACATTATTAGGACTTTCATTTTATTGGCCTTGGAGGATGACAGACAAAACTGACCGCGAAGGGATATGAACTCAGAACACAAAACGCTGGAAGAAATACGGTAAGGCATTTCGTCTGACGCTGTAACGATTCCGCCAATTTACCGATCCAAGTAAAGGTTTCAAATCTTAACACAAGGTCAGCAATTTTAAGAGAGGGGCTGATTACATTTACCCATATTCGACTGGTACTTAATTAATCGAAGAAGGCGGTGAGCTGGCAGAAACGATAGCACGCCGAGCGAAATGCTTAGCGGTATTTCGTCTGCCGTTACGTTCTGAGTTCAAATTCCCCCGAGACCCATCTTTTCGGGGTCGATAAATTAAGTACCAGTTACGCACTGATGTCGATGTAATCGACTTAATACCTATGTCTGTCCTTGTTTGTCCCTTCTATGTCTAGCCTCTTGTGGATAATAAAGAAATAGGTATTTCGTCTGCCGTTACGTTCTGAGTTCAAATTCCGCCGAGGTCGGCTTTGCCTTCCATCCTTTCGGGGTCGATAAATTAAGTACCAGTTACGCACTGGGATCGATGTAATCGACTTAATCCGTTTGTCTCTCCTTGTTTGTCTTCTCTGTGTTTAGCCTCTTGTGGGTAGTAAAGAAATAGGTACTTAATTAATCGACCCCAAAATGATGAAAGGCAATATCGTCCTCAGCGCCGCCCTATAAATTAATGGCAATTTTGGTTTTAACATTCTAATAGTATATCAATGTCATAAATGTATGCTTCCATTCCATGAGTGATGGAGACTCTGTTCTCATCATTTTAACTAAAGACTAAAGAGGACATGTACACAGCAAAATTGTTTGTTACTGTCCTTATTGTTTTTGTTGTTCTTTAGACCCATAGCAATGTGATCGAACAGATGCGTAATCAAAGTTGCTCCAGCCGCAACTATGTTATTTTTGCATAATGTTTCCTTGTGGAGACTTGACTGTTATTTCTCGCTTGTAGAACGACCACATTGAGGTTCCACATTTGGCTTAGAACTAGAATACTTGGTTTCATGTATGATATATTGTAGACTAATGTTGCTAGTTAACTAAGTTGTGCATATCTTGTATTTGATTCCTGGTCATTGTCTATGCATGACACGGGGGTGCCGCTGTTGCCATTGCTATAAGCATCCTGTGCGAAATACCTTGCGAAATACGTTTTGAGTTCAAATCCTGCCGAGGTCAATCTTACCTCTCGTCTTTCCGGGGTTAATAATATAAAGCACCGATTAGGTACCAACGTCTATATTATCAGCTAACTCTTACCCTATTTCTGTCCTTGTATCTATCTTAGAAACAATTTATAATTCAGAGTAGATGCTATTATCACAGTAAACCGTAAACAGAGCTGAATACACTTTGAGTGGTATAAATATTACAGGGAAAATTCTAGCAAATAATCCCAATCATGGCACTACAAATTTGAGAATCACTTAAAATCCTTTCGAAATAGCCCCAAAGGAAAATAAGAATCCGATTCGTCAAATATTTTCTCGCCATTGATAAACATCAAGTCTTTTATATTAATCTAGAATATGTTCTTATAACTACTTCTTAAGTTAATGCATCTGCTGTTGTCTGAAAATGTTTCTAAACCCAGTCATTGTATAATTGATTATGTCCAAAGGGAATTAATTTGGACATTTAATATGGAAATATTGAAGACTTAGAATGTTGCTTTTGGCATAATCTATTATACACTTGCAACATAAAAGTATTAGGATCAAAGCATTTGACTTTACTATATTATAGTTTTTACAATTATACTACACTGAAATAATTTAGTCATATAACACGAAGCATTTTAATTGCAACAATAACCAGACCAGCTAGATATTAAAAAGTGATAAATTAAAAAGCGATAAACTTAAAAGTGAATAACGCATTGTTGTCGTATATTACTCCATTTCTAGAAATACGCTCACGTCTGGAATAGTTGTCAGCATAGATTTGCTTCATCAGTGTTACGCTTAGGGAAAAGTCATTATTATTATCTGGTCATTAAAAATGAAATGTCTGATTTTGAACTGAAAGTTTATCTTAATTTCTCTCAACAAAAAACAATGCAGTTAATCAAAGTATGCACCTAAATTATCAACACAATTTTGCCATCTTATCGGTAGTTTATTTAGCTGGTAGTGAAAAATTCTGGAGAGCAAGAGGTGATGAAATCACGAAAGGCTATTTTTGCATCTTCTTCAGATTTGAATTTTTTTTTTCTTTCCAAAAATCTGTCTAATTCCTGGAAAACGTGATAGTCATGGTCTGGTGAATATGGTAACTGACAGAGTACTTCCCGGTTCAGTTCCTGTAACTTGAGTAGAGTTCTTTGTGCAACATGTGGTCGAGAACCGTCTTGCAAGAAAATTGACCAGTCTCTATTGACCAATCTTGGTTGTTTAATTGCAAGTTCATTCATCATTTCATCCAATTGGTTGATGTATACGTCCGCTGCAATTGACTTACCAGGTCTCATGAAGCTGTAGTGGATGACACCAGCGCTGCACCACCAGACACCATTAGCGCTGGACCACAGGATAACATATTCTTTTTTTGGATTGTGTTTTGGCACTTCGTCTCTATTCAACCACTGTTCAGAACGCTTGCTACTCTGGAAAAGAATCCAGTTTTCATCACACGTAACCATACGATGCAAAAATGGTATACTTTTATGCGTGACAGCAAAGAACAGAATGTTTCAAGAAGACGTGTCATTTTATGCTTGTTCAGTTCGTGTGGTAACCACTTGTCCAACTTCCTTACCTTGCCGATTTGTTTCAGATGGTCCAATACAGTTGGAATCGAAACATCAAAGCTTGTTGCTAACTCACGCATAGTATGAGATGTATCCGCTTCCACCACAGTTTCCAGCTCATGATTACCCACCTTGGTCACAAGTCTACCATGGGCCTGATTTTCAAGAGTAAAGTCCCCAGATTGGAACTTCTCAAACCATCGACGTACAGTGCACTCATTCGCCACATCTTCACCAAACACCTCATTGATGTTTCGAACTTTCTGAGAATCATTGGTTCCACAGCAGAACTCATATTCATAAACAACAGGTTTTTTTTATCTATCCATGAGTTCACAAACATTGATTTACAAAAGAAAACTCACAATATAAACAGACACCATGAATTGCATTTCGAAAAGGGATGATGTAGCTCTTCAATGTTGTACAACAAAGAATTGTCGGGATAAAAGCATTAGAGTTAACAACTGTCAGACTTGGTGCATAAGAAAATCGGACATTTCATTCATGACCTGATATTAAGAACAACAGTGATAAAAGTAACCCAATTATAGGTTGGGTTATATAACATGGTTTTATCACTTTGTATATGGCATCAAATGTTACCAAACATTGTATGATACGAAGTAACCAAGCGAATCAAATATTAATTTATGCCAACCAATCTTTCTGGCTTATATTCGGTCCACAGAGATCGCTATCTTTCATGGTTCTTTGCAGCAGTAAAATGATATATTTAACGAGAGCTTCTTTGATTATATATCTTTGGTCATTCCATCCCTGAAACCAAGCAGCAATAATAATAACTGTATTATACTTCGTTCCACGAACCAGCAAATGAAAATTAAGAATTTCCAAGTTCAGTATTTCAGCACATAATCACAATTAGTTACGCTGATATTGTATAGATGGCGGATGGAAAAAAAGTGATATCGTATATGATTGATGAAAAATCCTTTATCTTGGGTGTGACTAGTTCGAATCTTCCCGGAGTCACTAGTCTGTAAAAAGTTGCGTTCTGTTGAAGCAGAATTCCCCAAACTCCGGATGAAATTTCATCAAGTACATGCAAGCTTTTACTGTAACTAAACTGATGTCTAAACAATAATGTATCTATTCAATCTCAAAAGGCTCCGATAGATTCGAACGTGGATATGCTTGACATTGTTTTTTTCGTTATTGAAGAACATATCCTTCATGAAGGCGATGTGCGTTCATAACACACCCGATTCATTTTCGTAAGGGTACCTTGATACAATCGGTGTTTCGATCTTATTACGTGTTTCATCAGTCACTGGATCAACGAACTAAACGAACTAAACTAAATTTATAGAAATCAGTAAACAAATTGTTCCCTAGTACGTGCTTATATCTGCGAAACTGATAATAGTCCATGAGGTACAGAGATGCCCTGCGATAAATAATTCGACAGCGGTCAATGCATTCACGTTCGAATTTGACAGGGCGTATTAAAAATGAATAGCTAGTTTAATGTTTAGATTCTGGCTGTTTTGCTTTAAAAAAACACCTCGTGAAGCTAAGGTCATTTTTGGTGGTAAGATTTAAACATTCTTAATCACACAAAATCTTCAAAACATCGAAACCAGACGATGTACCTCGGAGACGTTTACATTTCTAAAATGAAAACAATTTCCAACGCTGCCCCACACTTATTCACACATACATTCATAGACACACAAGTAAAATATATACATACACGTGCATATATGAGTGTATCTCTCTCTCTCTCTCTCTCTCTCTATATATATATATATATATATATATATATTATATATATATATATATTATATATATATATATATATATATATATATATATAGTGAATGCTAGTGGAAAACAAAGTGTTAGTGGCAGAGGTAGAAAAAACCGTATTTTAATCTTTTGATCATGATAATTTCACAGTTCTAATTTTTTTTTAATAATGAGATTTAATTAAAAACAGAAAGTAATTAGGAAGAGTTATCAAATTTTTATTACAAATACCAATAATAGTGGCTACATAAACTATCATCATCTGAAAATTTATTATAACTATCAAAGATTTATTTCGAAAGCGTCTAGGTTACTTAAGAAACAAGCAAAGGAAAAACTAACTGCGGTATAGACCAAGTACATAAGAATTCATTTCATATGATAATATATTAACGTTGCTCTGTAGATTTAATAACAAATATGTCCCATGAAGCGATTCAATCATACACAGTTTTCGTCTACCAAATCCACTCACAACGCTTTGATCGGCCCGAGGCTATAGCAGAGAACACTTACCCAAGGTACTATGCAGTGGGACTGAACCTGGAACCATGGGACTTGGCAAGCAAGCTTTCACCACACAGCCACACCTGCTCATTTTTTTCCCTCTGTCTTCCCTTTACTGGATCTTTCCTTCTCCTATGTTTCCAACGAAGAGCTCCGCTCGAAACGTTAAACCCTCCTTCTTTTCTTCTTTCCTGAGCATCCAATAATACTATATTTGTTCCACGTCCTCGCGTTGTTGTTTTTTTTGTGCTTTCTTGTTTGGATTAATTATATATATATATATATATATATATAAAACATTATTGGTGAATTGAAGAAATGGAGCTGAACACAATATGGTCCCATTATTCAATCGGATTTTGGTAATTTGTGCCTTTCGAAACACGTGTAGAATGAAATAAAACGATTTCTGTTCAATCTGCGTTCAGCTCCATTTCTTCATTCACCAATAATGTTTTAATTTCAATTATCCGCACCAACGCACGGTTGCAACGCCAGATGGTTGTACCTCCAACCGTGCTGTTTACTGCTGTGATTTTTGCTACTAAGGTATCGGTTAAACTTTTGATTAATCTACTACAAGATTATTCATCTTTCTATTTCACATAATATATATATATATAATTCTGAGATTGAATCGGCAGTTTATATTTGCTGCTGATAAGATTGGCGCGATTGCGCTGGTCTTCGAAAATTTAAGACAGATATTCCAGAGGCTTCGATGCGTTAGCCTCGTGTATATTTGCCTCCTCCAAAGGTTTCTTTACCGACGAAGCGTGACCTATGGTAGATTAGCTTAATTTAATTTAATTAAGCTGGTCTATCATTAAAAACGCAGAAACGATGCATCGTCTAAAAGATGAATTAGGGTAAACGTTTTTAACTTTTCACCTATTTCCGAATTATATTACTTTGCGGTTAGAGTTATGGCTGCTCTGTCTAGTGGACGAATGGCCTGTTAAGGCCATTCCTAAATTGTTATATATATATATATATATATATATATATATAAATTATAAATATTATTTCAAAGCAATCGTATTATTTTCCAGCTAAATAAAGCACCTTTGTGTTGTATTACTACTTCTCAAAACCCATGCCTACTGGGCCCCGGAAGCAGCAACTATCTTATAAATATTTATTGCAACATAAATATTTATAAGATTGTATAAGACTACAAAATAATTTATTAGACTTTACAAGACTTTAAAAAACTTTATAAAAAGGTGTTCAAAATGTCATCCTACATTTTCAATACATAAGTTGACTCTTCTACACATGTTTTGAAATACATCTTGGGGATTTCTTACTCAGTTGCCACTAGAGTTCCTAACGCATCGGTCTTCACCTTAATGTTTAAAAGCCATATACTTTCATTCGTTGTCTTGTAACCTGATATGTTACAATTCCAAATACGAACCTCTGATGGGTTCGACAAAGAGACCCCTTGGTTTTGTTCGACCTTCAAAACATGATACTTAATTTCATGCAAATCACAACTTTTTACACACTACAAAAGGAAGTATATTTCGGATGATATGGTTTGATAGTGTCTATCTAAAACATATGACGGTATAATCAAAGAGAGGACGTTTTTTTATCATAGATCCACACACTTGGATCGCAGCTGACTTGGAGATAATCAACAGCAATTAACGTCAGTAACAAATTCACTGTACGTTTCCCGTTTTGTTTCTGCGTAGTTTCCTCACTGTGAAAGGTTATATCTATAATCCATATCAATTTCAAGGGATTATTTTCTAAAATATCATTTGGTATCCTGGTGTTAGGCATATTGCATTCAACATTCCATTATAGCTTGCGTTGTTTATACTCCAGTGTGTAAGCTTTAATCCATATGGTTTTTATAACACGCTGAATATCTTTCAATAAATCTTTATTACTTTTTCCTCGGCTCATGCATTAACCATCAATGAATTATCACGACTTTTGACGTAATAATTCCCAGAGAGTATTTTAGCTCCAGCAGTAGGTAATTGACTGTTTTATTTTGTTTTGTTAGTTTTTTTTTTCTTGCATTCTCATTGCATTGTCTGCATAAATGTAATATCACTTCTGTCCTTTCAATATCTTCTATGCTCTTGTTTCTAACATTTGTTCCTGCATGACAATGACAGAACACGTTTTCCTGAAATTCATCTTACAGCTTAAGAATGCGTGGCTTTTTATCTACGCCAGTAAAGATTTCATTATGTTGTATTATATATATAGATATATGCAGCTTTATTCACTCTGAGCCTTCTTATAATTTTTCTTTATAGATTCCGCAAAATTTCCTTTCTATTCGTTCCTTATATTTCTTATCTCTCTATCACAAAATTTCACTTTTTTTTGTCCAAAACTGGATATCATATATTCTATTTTTCTTTTAATAAAGCAGTTGTGTTTATTCGTTTTTCCTTCTTCCATGAAGTATATAGTCAAACATGGTGATTGCCATACAATATATCATTATGGATTTCGTTTCCTTATTTGTTACACATCCATCACCAATTCTTGTGGCTTCTAATAATTTATCATTGTTTGTTCCCTGCCGGTAAAGAGATTATCTTTTAGAATTATCTTAATGAATTATCTTAGAATCATCTTAGAATTATCTTAAAATTATCTTAAAATTATCTTAGAATTATATATTGTTTTAGAATTATCTTAATGAATCCACCTAGTAATTCGTCTAGCTCACTTCCGGAAATACTCGACAGTTGTTGCTTCTCCCTACATAGATCCCCTATTTTAAATGGTACTGTCGTGGAAGTCATCTTGGTCCGAGAAAAAAACTAGAGCACGTAGAAACTTGGCCAAACATTTATCTAAGACGGATAGAATACATACTAAGGGCGATTTATTCGGCTAAAGCCTTCAAGGCGGTGATCCATCATGTCCGCAGTTTAATGACCGAAACAAGAAAAAGAAGGTAAATATTTCTAAATATATGTATAGTCATCTTCTTAATCCTTTTTGCCCCTTGTGGAACATAGGGCCTCAACAGTTGTTTTCCAATTTTTGCGGTCATTGGCGTGTTTCTTGGTTGCTTCCCATGTCAGGCCGGTGGTCCTGAGCTCGTCCAAAATGCTCCGCTTCCATGTCTGCTTCGGGCGTCCTCGCTTACTTTTCCCCCGCGGGTTCCAGTCAAGTGCTTATCGGGTCACATTTGAGGGTTCTTTCCGCAGTGTGTGTCGGATCCATCTCCATATGTATAGTAGTAATTCTCTTTACTCTCTCTTTACTCTTTTACTTGTTTCAGTCATTTGACTGCGGCCATGCTGGAGCACCGCCTTTAATCGAGCAACACGACCCCGGGACTTATTCTTTGTAAGCCCAGTACTTATTCTATTGGTCTCTTTTGCCGAACCGCTAAGTGACGGGGACATAAACACACCAGCATCGGTTGTCAAGCGATGTTGGGGGGACAAACACAGACATACAAACATACACGCACACACACATATATATATATATAAATATATACGACGGGCTTCTTTCAGTTTCCGTCTACCAAATCCACTCACAAGGCTTTGGTCGGCCCGAGGCTATAGCAGAAAACACTTGCCCAAGGTGCCGCGCAGTGGGACTGAACCCGGAACGATGTGGTTGGTAAACAAGCTATTTACCACACAGCCACTCCTGGGCCTATTATTAATTTTTATTTGTAAATTTTATTTTATTTCGTCGTAAAGGTTAGTATGTAGAATTTGTGAATTGGTTATAATCTGTTTCTTATATCATATTTATTAGTACTTGGCACATTTAAGTCAAATTAGGATTCTTTGCAAGTTTTGTTTCCGTATATGTTAGTGTTTGGAATACGTTGGTTTGCGAATACTGGCACTCCATTGGTTTAGGCGACATAGGTTCCAGTTTATCCAATCAACGGAACATCCTGCTCGTGAAATTAACATGCAAGAGACTGAACATATCACAGACACACTTACTCGTAACATAGTTACAAAGGAGATTCAGTGTGACAAAAAAAAATGACGAGGCTGGCATTTCGAAATGGAAGTATTGCTCATTTTGACCAATTGAATGAACTGGAGCAATGTAATACAAATTGTCTTGCTCAAGGACACAACGACGCGTCGCCAGCGATCGAACTCACGACATTACGATCGTGAGTTAGATACCCTAACCACAAAACGTCACCCGCCTTCGTACGTTTATGAATTACAGACTGGTTCCAACCAGTTGGTTTGTATACTCACAAACAGCGTTGAAATTTTTCTCTGAGGTTGTTTGACACACGCGCGTGCACCCACTCTCACACATACAAACATATATACACACACATACACACACATACATATATATATATATATATATATATATATATATATATATATATAATATATATATATATGCATAGGACGGGCTTCTCTCAGTTTTCATCGACCAAATCCATTCACAGCACTTTGGTAAGAGCGAGACTATAGCTCGCTAGCCACTACACAGTCTTTATTTTCTCTCTTTATTTTCTCTCCTTGTTTCTTTCCGTGTTCCTTTCTGTAGAAGAGCGTAGGCTCGAAATGTTAAAGACTTTTACACTTCCCGAGCGTTAAACTAATACAGCTGATTGTTGTCTACAGCACCTGTCTTCGTCTTTTGCTTTTTTAGTGTGAATTCTCTCCCTATATATATATATAAATATATATACTCACACACATACACACACACATACACACACATACACACACACACACATTTCACCATGTTGAACCACTAAAGTCAACACGATTTTTGCTTTCATTCTCTCTCTGTTTATTCCCTCTTATACCTTTCTGTCGAAGAGCATAGGCTCGAAACTTAAAAGACTTTTCCAAATTTCCCGAGTGCCAAACTAATACACTTGCTTGTTGTTCCCTACACCTGTTTTTTTTTCATTTATTAATTTGAACTACACACACACATTTTATCAGCAAACTTTATGATATTGCTAAAATTGTATGTAGACTCGCTGACTCTGTGCAGTAATTCTTGGAAACTTATAATTTCTAAATCTTCCCGTCTTTATTTCGGCTTCAAATCATGTCATTTCCTTTGATTCGTGATATATATATATACTCACACATAAATACATATGTATATATATGTGTGTGTGTGAGACAGTATGCCTGTATATATGTGTGAGTATCTGTGTTTGTGCGTGCACATGTGTGTGTGTGAGTTGTTGTATGTGTGTATGTGTGTGCTTGATTCTACGTTTTGTTTGTCTGTTATTGAACGTTGATATGAGTATATATGAGTATACACACATGTGTGTGTGTGTGTCTGTGTATGTGAACATATGAATGTATATAGCTGCGGATTACTTTAGTTATTTCTTCACTACGTGCTCAGGAATTCCTCGCCATGAGATTTCGGAAATGATACTGAGGCTTAATGCAAAACCCAACTTGCGTGACATCTTAGTAATTTGATAATATATAATAAGCGTTTCTTTGATCTCTACGTTGTAAAACTAAAAATACCCAGCAGCTTTATTCCTGTGAGTGTACCATCTACAAAATTTATCTTTGATTGGCAAGCTGTTAACCTGACGGAATACACAAGTAGATACATACCGACAAATGTACGTGCCTTTCTGTATATGTTTATCTGTATTTGAGTCTGCGTGTTTGAGGCTGTGTGTGAATGTATGTATTTGTGTGTGTTTGTGCGTATGTATGTATGTGTGTTTGTGTGTTCCTGGTTTGGGGTTTAAAGCCTTATTTAAACGCCCTCTCTGCCATATCTGATAAGATTATAAACGATTAAAATAAAAATAAATTATGACTATTTTATTCTTTTTAGCATTCTGTGAGCAACTATTCACCCTTTTAATATTGGTTTCAAATTTTGGTGCAAGACCAGCAGGTTTGAAGGAGCGACTAGATCAATTAAATCGACCCCAGTATTCAACTGGTATCTATTTTATCGACCCTGAAACGATGAAAGGCAAACTTGACACCGGTGGAATTTGAACTCATCACACTTTAACTATAAAGGAGCCATTCCAGATTGTCATTACCAGATATGGAGATCGTCAGTAATGTATGAACTGGAGCGAGTTCACGAATCCCGCCATTCTTGTGATAACGGTTATTTAAACAAACCTTTATTTTCTACACAAGATCTATAAAACTCCTCATTAGTGATCCATAAATGTCCTCTTTTTTTATTTTTAAATTCTTGTTCCAAATCGAAAGCTGCCGTATACGACAGAGAATTGATTTATATTTTGTTGTCTCAGACAACAGTTTTGTATTCTAATTTGGTCTTGATTTTCAGATTCTAATAATATTCTTTTAATCTGAAAGTCTTTGAACTATTCGTATTGGTTACTTCTTTGTTTTGTTTATATTTTTCTTTGTTGTTTACATTTATTGTTCTCGTTTCGATTGTTCTATCTTCAGTGTTCAGATTTATCAATGCAGATCCTATCTTTTTGTCAGGACATGCCTTTTATCGCGTGTATTTTATGAATTACCGCGGCAAATATAACTTACTCTAGAATTATATTTATAAAAAGGCGGCGAGCTGGCAGAAACGTTAGCGCACCGAGCGAAATGCTTACCGGTATTTCGTCTGCCGCTACACTCTGAGTTCAAATTCCGCCGAAGTCGACTTTGCCTTTCATCCTTTCGGGGTCGATAAATTAAGTACCAGTTACGCACTGGGGTCGATATAATCGACTTAATCCGTTTGTCTGTCCTTGTTGGTCCCCTCTGTGTTTAACCCCTTGTGGGTAGTAACGAAATAGGTATTTCGTCTGCCGCTTCGTTCTGAGTTCAAATTCCACCGAGGTCGACTTTGCCTTTCATCCTTTCGGGGTCGATTAAATAAGTACCAGTTACGCACTGGGGTCGATATAATCGACTTAATCCGTTTGTCTGTCCTTGTTGGTCCCCTCTGTGTTTAACCCCTTGTGGGTAGTAAAGAAATAGGTATTTCGTCTGCCGCTTCGTTCTGAGTTCAAATTCCACCGAGGTCGACTTTGCCTTTCATCCTTTCGGGGTCGATTAAATAAGTACCAGTTACGCACTGGGGTCGATATAATCAACTTAATCCGTTTGTCCCCTCTGTGTGTAGCCCCTTGTGGGCAGTAAAGAAATAAATAAGAATTATGTTTATATATAACGCTCACTGCGAGATGCTATTTCGATCTATTGCGCAGGCGACATCAAGTTCTATAGGTTTATATCAAAAGGATGGACTTTTATGTTCGTATTTTGTACACAAACTACCGATTAATCCTGAACAAGTCGTAAAATGTTAATGAAAGTTCCGTATTCATCTGTTCGTTAAGCGTTGGTGTGAACTTCAGAAGAAATGCTGCTGACCTCTATCTCCGCTCTCACATCGCTATTGTCCTTGATTTTGTGAATGTTATTAGTGTTTCATTATTAATTGTATTATTCATAGAAATATTATTTGCATATATTGGCTCGGAACATTCAGTATTTTAGATTAATTTAGCAATCTGCTTGACTTGCACTTTAAAATATTTTTAGCTGAAGTCAAGTATGAAATGTCTAATATTGTAATGTTGATGTTGATACTGTTGCCGTTATGATTGTTGTTGTTCTTTCGCTCAAATTAGGATTGATCGAGCGTGCTAATAATTTAAAGTGCTCTCTCCATTCTATCCAATTTTTATATATTCCGCAGTACATATTCTGAAGCTAGAACGGTACAGAGATGATTTGTATATCTTCTGCGCAAGGACGACACGCAAATTCGTAAAGTATTCTTTTATTTTTCATCTTTTACTTGTTTCAATCGTTTGACTGTAGTCATGCTGGAGCACCGCCTTGAAGGAAAGATATTAGTAAAGGATGCCACGAAGTGGGACCCAAGCCAGAAACATATTGGTTGGGGGAAGCAAGTATCTTACCACACAGCCACGTCTGCACCTACTCTCTTCTTACTCTTTACTCTTTTATTTGTTTCAGTCATTTGACTGCGGCCATGCTGGAGCACCGCCTTTAGTCGAGCAAATCGACCCCAAGACTTATTCTTTGTAAGCTTAATACTTATTCTATAGGTCTCTTTTGCAGAACCGCAAAATACACCAGCATCGGTTGTCAAGCGATTTTGGGGGGATAAACACACACACACACAAATACACACACATACATATATATACATATATACGACGGACTTCTTTCAGTTTCCGTCTACTAAATCCACTCACAAGGCTTTGGTCCGCCCGAGGCTATAGTAGAAGACACTTGCCCAAGTTGCCACGTAGTAGGAGTGAGCCCGGAACCATGTGGTTGGTAAGCAAGCTATTTACCTGCGCCTTACCACACAGCCACGCTTGCTCCCTTTTTTTTTCATTTTTCAAGGCACTGCCCCAGCAATAGTGCCCCAGGTGTCCCAGGATGACCACAGCCTAATGACTGAACTCAAATAAAAGTGTGAAATAAAAGATAATGCCACTGGAAATATATTATATGTTATACAATGCGCTCGTCCCTTTTAAAATTGGTGGGATTTAAGTTGCGGGACATTTGGGTGCCTTTTATAGCAGTTCGAATGTATTGTGATGGATAACAGAAAACAACACAGCTCCCATGACTTTCGGAAACATTTTTTCACGCTCAGAGTTGCTGAAGCATGGAATAAACTGCCTGCGTCAGTTGTTGACTGCCATGACACTGCATCCTTTAAGGCCCTCATGCTTTCTGAAATCCGCCGAAACTACACCTGATTATATATACACTTTAGATGAGTTGTAGTGCACCTGAGCACTGTACACAATTATTATTATTATTATTATTATTATTATTATTATTATTATTATTATTATTATTATTATTATATTTGTCAGATTTAGTCCATAGTTTATTCAGACTTTGCACAAAATTATGTCTTTTAGACTCAAATTACCAGAAAATATGACTCGTACAATTTTCTCGTTGCACAGTTGTTACAGACAGTCAGGATCTTGACGATGTCATCTACTTATTGTCTCATTTCAATTTAATATCTATAGATATACGATGATGTTTATAAAAATCTTCGACAGATATTAATTGTGATTGTATTTCACACAAAGCTCAGCTTGAGAGCTCTTTTATTTCATATTATTTTGGTGTTTTTTTTAAATTATCAAAACTAACAAGCCCTGTGTACGTCAAGTATGAATTTTAGCTGAAGTGGTGGTTGGGTTGCTGATTTTGTTGTTGTATGTATGCTAAAAACTAAAGCGTAAATGATGTGTAGATGGCTTTGATGAAATATTTGAATGTAATATCAGCCTCTTTCAAGATCGCTATACTTGTATGATTTAGAGTCTTGCCTCCGGATGAACGTTAATTGCACGCGTCTTAATATCAAAGTATGTCTTGCGTTACAACGTATGAACGTTGATATTCGTGTACGAATATATATATTTATCTCTCTACACATATATGTGTGTGTATGTGCGTGTGCACGTACTGCATGTGAACTTATGTATGTTATGTATGTGTGTATGTATGTATGTATGCATATATGTATGTATGTCGTTATTCAATTTATTCCGAGGTTTCTTGCCAGTAGAGAAAGAACCGGTTTCCAATCTAGATCCAAGGCTCCTTCATTGGAATTTCAACATCAACATGTTATGTATGTATGTATGTATGCATGCAAGTATGTAAGTAAGCATGCATGCATGTATGTATGTATATATGTATGTATGCGCATATTTGAACTTTTTATGTATATATTCTCATTCATATAGTTGTATATATAGACACATATATATTTAAATGATAAATTTCTGGAAAGTTTTACAGATTTTTACCGTTCCACTGATGGATTGGATCTGTAGTCTTCGAATTAGCTTTTTCCTTTCTGAAGCCTAATTTCTCAAGAGTGATATTTAAGCAGTGTGTTACATATCTCAGGGCTCCAATAATTACAGATATAAACCTGAACTTGTAATCTGGCTAGAGTATGTATGTATGTATGTATGTATGTATGTATGTATGTATGTATGTATGTATGTATGTATGTATGTATGTATGCATGTATGTATGCGTGTATGTTTGCATGCATATATGTACGTTACCATGTCCTATTAAGATCGTCAACCCAGTTCGAATAAAGATACCGGTGTGAATTTTAGGTCAATAAGTTTTATTCATAACGGAAACCCAGGGGATAGAGTAGACATCTTTTTCTACACACAGTTGACTTCATGTATGTATGTACGTATGTACGTATGTACGTATGCACGTATGTATGTATATATGTACGTATGTATGTATGTACGTATGTAGGTATGTATGTAGTATGTATGTATGTATGTATGTATGTATGTATGTATGTATGTGTAGGGGATATGTATGTTTGTATGTATGAATACGTGTATATTGTTGTACTTTGGTAGAAAATGCTAAAGTTTTGCTACTAGATAGTTGCAGAATAAATAACGTAAACCCCGTTGAAATTTGAGGCACAGTGGGTAAGA
>NC_042998.1:20294803-20302303 GCF_006345805.1 Octopus sinensis
TTGAAATGTAGAAGGGAATGAGTTAGCTTATGTGATCGCCCCCGGTATTTGATTGAGCCTTTATTTTCCGATCACGAACGGATGAAAGTATTTGAACCCAGAACATAGTAATTTATTATATTAGTGCGATGCTAGAAATTCGGGTTTTTTTTTCCTTTTTGCTAGGAAGTCAGAGTTAATTAATTAGATTATCCACAGTACGAGACTGGTACTTTATTTTATCGACTGCGAAAGGATGAAAGACAAAGGCAGAACAGAATAGAGATCGTAAGGAAGCGGAATAAATATCACAATGCCACCAACCATGTGAAAAATATTAGCTAACAGAGCAACTACACATTTCACATGGCTGTATTTTGAAAAGGCAAGCGCAGCTCACGGATCCCTAATAATACCTTTTGCTAAAACCCAGTAGAAGTCCGTTGACAACAAGTTTGGAACAGCTGATGTGGAGTCTACCGTGATGGTTTGATCTGTAGCTTCCTTGTCTTTTATTCTACGACACTACATCTACTATACAGACATTCAACGGAATATTTCCACTCTAGGCACAAGGCCCGAAATTTTGGGCGGAGGGGACCAGTCGATTAGATCGACTCCAGTATGCAACTGGTACTAACGATTCTGCCAGCTCACCGCCTTAGACATTCATCTGGATATTACAATAAAGAGTATATATTTCTTTACTGACCACAAGGGGCTAAACACAGAGGGGACAAACAAGGACAGACAAAAGGATTAAGTCGATTACATCGACCTCAGTGCGAAACTAGTACTTTATTTATCGACCCCGAAAGGATGAAAGGCAAAGGCGACCTCGGCGGAATTTGAACTAAGAATGTAGCGGCAGACGAAATACCTATTTCTTTACGACCCACAAGGGGCTAAACACAGAGGGAACAAACAAGGACAGACAAACGGATTAAGTCGATTATATTGACCCCAGTGCGTAAGTGGTACTTATTTAATCGAACCCGAAAGGATGAAAGGCAAAGTCGACCTCGGCGGAATTTGAACTCGGAACGTAACGGCAGACGAAATACGGCTACACATTTTGCCCGGCGTGCTAACGTTTCTGCCAGCTTGCCGCCTTAGACATTCACCGGAATATTACAATAAAGAGTATAGACTGGATAACCGACGCATACTTTCGAACAGTTCTTCCTACATGGATATCAATACAAATATTCACACTTATATAAAATTATAGCATTTTCATTTTCCTTTCAGATATTGAGATAGTATAAATATCGTAAACTTTGTGTGTGTATGAGCGTGTGCTTTTGTGTGTGTGTGTTTGTGTGTGTGTGTGTGTGTGTGTGTGTGTGTGTGTGTGTGTGTGTGTGTGTTTATCGATCTTCTCTCACATTAATTTCCTTTGATGTTTAAATATCGTATCGATCACGTTCTTACTAGAAACATAAGGAAAATTGGTTTCCTGTTAGTTTGATATGTAAAACAGTAAACGATGTCGATTTCAAACGAAAGCCGGGGTAACATATGTGGTCACTCGACCTGCTAGAAATAGAAACTAAATCTAACAACGTGGTTCGACACATTCGACGATGAAGTCTTACACGCAGCCACGTCGCAGATGGAACAGCGTTGATTACGGGTCAGTTCGATCTTTACAGAACTATCGCCAGACCACAACAATCAAATTTTTCTCTCGTTTTTCTTTCATTCTCTTAATTTCCTTTTTCCTTTTCTTTCTTTCTGTCTTCTGTCTTTCACCCTTTTTTTTTTTTTTAATTAAGTGTAATCAACGATCGTAATGATTACAAAATCGAGTAGATACTCCACAGAACACGCTACTTGAAAAACCATGAGTTCGTGTCAAATTATTGCAGATAATGCAGTTGTTGTTGTTGTCGTTGGTGGTGGTGGTGGTGGTGGTGGTGGTGGTTGTGGTGGACGGCGGCGGATGGCGGCGGATAGCGGCGGATGGCGGCGGATAGCGGCGGATGGCGGCGGATAGCGGCGGATGGCGGCGGAAGGCGACGGGTGGTATCGACGGTGAGGTGACGATGAGCAAGCCAGCAACGACTACGGCAACGATGATAGTGATGTTCACCATGGCAACGACCATGACGATATATGTGATAATAATGAAGATCCTGATGATAATTATATTGATGAAGATCAGACTTTGAAGTTGATGTGTTTTTTTGTTTTTTTGTTATTTTTGTTTGTTTGTTTTTATTTTATTTTTTTTGTCTTTTAATGAATGCAACAAAAAAGCAGCTCAGCAATACAATTGATATATTGCGCTCTCTTAATTGTGTAATTAAGCGTATTGCAGTAGCTGTATTGAACTGAAGTACAATACAATATAAATTATTTTATTATATTTTAATGCTTATAGTACTCAATATTAACGCTTTCTGGATAATATTTCATGATTTTCAGAATGTTACTTGTTATCCTCATATATTTCCATACTTTTCAATTAACCGGTAAGTCTTCTTTATCATTACGGAAATGTACTTGCATAGCAAGTGATTTGATCTGAGATCGTGTGCTGGAACGAAAACAATTGCAGCGTGGAAGGTGTTTGTAAGCCATTTAAGAAACACACAAAAGCCGTTCGATTCACTTCAACATTTAAGTTTAATTTGTCAAAATATTTTCGTCGCTATAAGACCGCGACCTGTTCACTGACAAAAGTCCATGCTGCATCTCAGTGAACAGGTCGCGGTCTTATAGCGAAGAAAATATTTTGACAAATTAAACTTAAATGTTGAAGTGAATCGAACGGCTTTTGTGTGTTTCTTAAATGGCTTACAAACACCTTCCACGCTGCAATTGTTTTCTTTATCATTTTTTTCTTTTAATCTGTGTTACTGATGTAATCACTTGTCGGGTCTCACCCAGTGCTCAGAGCCATGTCATAGTTAAAAGATATGACTGAAAGCTTGGGGAGGGCTGTACAGATATACATTCATATTATACCATGCAACACAAATGTTTGAATTGATAGGGTTTTTCTAAGAAGGTGAGCATACTTGTCAACAAGATCTCTTGGATTTCTTTAATATATGGTTCTTCTGGAATGTTATCAATATGTTTCTGACATCCGTTTTTTTTTATCATACCTATTTCTTTACTACCCACAAGGGGCTAAACACAGAGGAGACAAACAAGGACAGACAAACGGATTAAGTCGATTACATCGACCCCAGTGCGTAACTGGTACTTAATTTATCGACCCCGAAAGGATGAAAGGCAAAGTCGACCTCGGCGGAATTTGAACTCAGAACGTAACGGCAGACGAAATACCGCTAAGCATTTCACCCGGCGTGCTAACGATTCTGCCAGCTCGCCGCCTTAACTGCCAGCTCGCCGCCTTAAATAAAGTGTCTTGCTCAAGAACACAACACGCAGCCCGGTCCGGGATTCGAACTCACAACCTAACGATCGTAAGCTCGACGCTCTACCAAGGGTTCTACAATAACAGGGACACTTTTTGCTTTAAGATGCCACATCTTTTGTATTTCAACTTCCTGGTCTTTATATTCACTAAGCATGTAAAAGTTTTTGACAGATATAACTTTTATTATTGGGGAAACTTACATCTATCAGTTTACAAGAATTTTCTTTCACCTCTTTGACAATTATATCTGGTAGATTAGCCTAGATTCTTGTGTCAGTTTTTGACCGGAAAATTCCAGAGGATAGTTACATTTTTGCCTGATACCACTGACTCAGGATAATGTTCAGACGAGTTAGCAGGAAAGCTAATTTGGTAGTGCTTACATTTTTTCCAATCTATGTCCTATCTATGGTCCTATCTATGGTGGCGATTTTCATATTCGTTTGGACAGGACAGCCCGAAACAAAATGGTCTATTGTTTAATCAAATGTGTTGCAGAATCTGAATTTTGGGTCAGCACCATTTCTTACGACATTTTCCTAGTGCTTTCTTGTAAGCAAGCCTTGGTTTTGTACCGACAGTGCAAAGCCTTCAGTTTCTACTTTCAGTATTGAATTCATCAACCTTTGATAGGGTGTTGTTTGGTCAACATCAGCATTTTTACTTCAAAGAATATATGGTCCATGCAGGGACCTATGGCTCCACCGTCTCTCAAGTTCTTTTTCCCGTTCTTTTTAGCAGACAGTCTGATTCGTTTTGCTAGCTTGATAGCAATTATTTCAGGTTCTTTAGCAATTCAGGGTCAATATCAAGTTCCCCTAGTGAATTTACAACCTTCCTTGACAATAAAGTGCGATTCTTTGCTGCTTTCATGCTGGCATGCAAGGTACAGCATCCAGTCCTCTCTACTAGATAAGTACCTGTTCGTTCCTATAGTGGAGGTTTTGTAGCATAGTTCTAATTGTATCCTTACTCTTCTCTTACTGCTTGTAGGTAGGTGCCAGTAGTCAACATTTACCTTAAATAGGTGTATCTTATAAAATGTCGATAGTTTTCTTATCTTCCTGTCCATGATTTGGAGTTTAATAGGATTCCAATTAATCATATTAAAATTGTTCTTGACTATTAGAATCGCCAGGGTATTAAAGTTCCAAATCGATTTTAAAGAATAATGTGAAGTCTTCAGTAGAAGTTTTATTCTCCTTTAGTACGAGGGGTATTGAAAAGTTCCTGTCTTTGGATAAAAGAAAATACAGGAGGTTCAGTTAATTATGATTTTATTCAACATATTTCCTTCTGAGATTCACACTCCTACTTCAGCAGTCCTTCAGTTTTTTCTAAGTCCTCTAAAAGAACTCGGAAGATTGGGCCTCCAATCAGGCGTTTCGAGATACCCTTAAAGCCAGAAACTTTTCAGCACCCCTTCTTACTCCTTTTTTTAATCTTTTCCTTCACAGTGGTATGACTGATGCCATCTCCTTCATTTATACCCAGGCTTATGTAAGTTTCTTGTGGGTCAAGTTCTTTGATGGTAGTGTTGATATCTAATTTAATGGAGGTTGTTTCTCTGAGCTAGTCTCTTATAGAAGCTACTTTAGTACACTTATCGATGCCACTGCTAAATTCTTTATGAGTTGTTAGCAGCCTTTCTAATTCTTGATCATTCCTTGCAAAGAGCTGGGGAAAAAGATGGTGTAATATCTGGTTAATAATTTTGTATAATAATTTTTGAAGGACGTCTCGTTTGATGTTGTCAAGGACCTCACAGACTCTCTCTTTCCGCGGCACTTAACACCCCAAAACCAATAAAGCAGTTTGGGGAAAATATTCTACTATCATGTGAATACCAGTTTCTCCAACAAATTTCTCAAACTTGGGCATTAATATCCCCCACTGCCCCTACAACTACTGCGATGACAGCTTCTTTCCTCATTGCCCACATACGGGCAATCTCATCTTGTGGTTACTCGGGCATCTCAATCTTTTTCAGTTCTTTATTATCCACTCCTACAGATCGATGAAGAAATGGAATACAGTAGTAGTAGTGGTGGTGGTGGTTGTGGTGGTGGTGGCTGTGGTGGTGGTGGTGGTGGTGGTGGTGGTGGTAGTAGTGTAGTAGTAGTAGTAGTAGTAGTAGTAGTAGTGGTGGTGGTGGTGACGGTGGTGGTAGTTGTAGTAGAAGTAGTAGTAGTAGTAGTAGTAATAGTAGTAGTAGCAGTGGTAGTAGTGGTGGTCGTGGTAGTAGTAGTAGTAGTGGTGGTCGTGGTGGTGGTTGTAGTAGTAGTATCAGCAGTAGTAGTAGTAGTAGTGGTGGTGGTGGTGGTGGTGGTGGTGGCAGTTGTAGTGGTGGTGGTAGTGGTGGTGGTAGTAGTAGTAGTAGTAGTAGTAGTAGTAGCGGTGGTAGTAATGGTGGTGGTAGTTGTAGTAGAAGTAGTAGTAGTAGTAGTAGTAATAGTAGTAGTAGCAGTGGTAGTAGTGGTGGTCGTGGTAGTAGTAGTAGTAGTGGTGGTCGTGGTCGTGGTAGTAGTAGTAGTAGTAGTGGTGGCGGTGCTGGTGGTGGTGGTGGTGGTGGAGGTGGTAGTAGTAGAAGTAGTAGTAGTAGTAGTAGTAGTAGTAGCAGTAAGATAAAGATGCACGGAAATTTCCTTTGCTATAAAACTAGCGGCAGTATCTAATACTTAATATCTCAAGCAATATAGATAACATTAAAAGGACAATGAGAACACATAGCGTTGCTTTTGGTTTTGTTTTTGCTTTTGTTTTCTATAATCTCAGCAACATTGTTGATGTGTATGTGAATGAGAAATCAAGGATAAACTTGATCGATGGCAACACGAACATTAGATTCATAATCTACGATGCACAGATTGAAAGTTTGTAAGTGAGACGACTATTTAACCGAGATTTTAGACATAAACTAATAGAGCTACAAAACCATTTCGCAGTCTAAACTTATAGGCTATATATTTAAACTGTGAAGGCGCGTGGCTCAGTGGTTAGAGCGTCGAGCTTACGATCGTGAGGTTGTGAGCTCGAATCCCGGACCGGGCTGCGTGTTGTGTTCTCGAGCAAGACACTTTATTTCACGTTGCTCCAGTTCACTCAGCTGTATGAAATGAGTTGCGACGTCACGGGTGCCAAGCTGTATCGGCCCTTGCCTTTCCCTTGGATAACATCGGTGACGTGGAGAGGGGAGGCCGGTATGCATGGGTGACTGCTGGTCTTCCATAAAAAAAAAATTTAAAAAAACAACCTTGCCCAGACTTGTGCCTCAGAGGGTAACTCTCTAGGTGCAAACCCATGGTCACTGTCTGACCGAAGGGGGTCAAACAAATATATTTAAACTATGCACACAAGCAAACACAGATTGCCATGAAGTCGCTGGCAAACATACTCTAAACATATTCCTGCCCACAAACGTGCTGTCTCTTGATCTCTGCCGTTTCTATCTATGTTACCGTAACCTTTCTCCATCATAAGATGGTTAGCCTTTTACCATTTCTGCTCAGGCACTAGCAACTCACTTATTTCTTTTATTCTGGGGCGGCGAGCTGGCAGAAACGTTAGCACGCCGGGCGAAATGCGTAGTCGTATTTCGTCTGCCGTTACGTTCTGAGTTCAAATTCCGTCGAGGTCGACTTTGCTTTCATCCTCTCGGGGTCGATTAAATAAGTACAAATTACGCACTGGGAACGATATAATCGACTTAATCCCTTTGTCTGTCCTTGTTTGTCCTCTCTGTTTAGCCCCTTGTGTGTAGTAAAGAAATAAGTATTTCGTCTGCCGTTACGTAATGGGTTCAAATTCCGCCGAGGTTTACTTCGCCTTTCATCCTTTCGGGGTCGATTAAATAATTACCAGTTATGCATTGGGGTCGATGTAATCGAGTTAATCCCTTTGTCCGTCATTGTTTATCCCCTCTATGTTTAGCCCCCTGTGGGCAATAAAGAAATATATATTTATCTTCTTCTTATCACCTATATTGAGAGCCCAACCTTACAGGTCTCGCACGAACTATCATATCTAGCCTTCATTCCCACCAAATTGTTCTCCCTACGAATTCCCGTCTTGTACACGCTTTTTCTACGGTTATCTATTTCAGGAGGAACGTTAATACATTACAGGCT
>NC_042998.1:20307303-20332303 GCF_006345805.1 Octopus sinensis
CAATAGAAATGTCTGCAAGAGGGTTGTAATTAATCTGTAATAAAAAGCACGGGAAATATAAAAAAACTTATATGCAATCAAGTTTAAATGTGACAAAGTAAGAGTTTTTATTGGAGAAGTTAAATATACATGTGGATGTGTGAATAATTTAACAGTTTATTAAGTCCTATAATTTGGTTAAGAATATATTCTTTAGCATCAGGTAGTATTTGCTTGTCAAGAAATTCCTTGCGGAATTTTTAATTTTGGTTTTAAATGATGTATTTTCAAATTAATTTTCGTTAAATTCCTTTGACTTTATATGTCATATATCATTTTAAAGCCCGTTTTTCGCTGTATCTAATCGTGTTACTCTTTTTTCTTTTTGAATAATTAGGCCATTTTTCCTGGAACGTTGAATACAACATGAACAAAAAGCAAATTCGCACACTTTTCTTATTCCAGTTCAAGCTAGGTCGAAAAGCTGCTGAAACAGCTCGCGATATCAACGATGCGTTTGGCCCAGGAACCACTAATGAACGTACAGCACAATAGTGGTTCAAGAAATTTCGTAGCAGTGACGAGAGTCTTGAAGATGATAAGCATAGTGGTCGGCCATTGAATGTTGATAACGATCAACTAAGAGTCTTAGTCGAAACCAAACCACACGCAATTGTTCGAGAGCTTGCTTCTGAATTAGCTGTAATGTATACGACAATTTCCAATCACTTGAAAGAGATTAGAAAAAGAAAAGTACTTGAGAAATGGGTGCCGCACGAATTGAACGACAACCAAAAAAAAATGCCGTTTTGAAGTGTCGTCTTCCCTTCTTTTACGCAACAAAAACGACCCGCTTCTCGACCGGATTGTGACGCGATGAAAAGTGGATTCTTTACGACAACCGTCGACGCTCAGCTCAGTGGTTGGACGCCGATGAAGCTCCACGGCACTTCCCATAGCCAAAGTTGCCCAAAAAAATGTCATGGTGTCTGTTTGGTGGTCTGCGGCCGGTCTCATCCATCACAGCTTTTTGGATACAGGCGAAACCATTACGGCGGAGAAATGTTGTAAGCAAATGGATGAAATGCATAAGAAACTCCGACAACAACAGCCAACATTGGTCAAGAGAAAAGGACCAATTCTTCTCCACGACAACGCTCAGCGGCACGTCGCACAACTGACCCTGCAAAAGTTAAACGGATTGGGCTACGAAATTCTGCCTCACCGCCATACTCACCAGATCTCTCGCCTACCGACTGCCACTTTTTCAAGCATCTCGATAACTTCCTGCGTGAGAAATGCTTCAAAAACCAAGACGATGCTAATCACGCTTTGAACAACTTCATCACCACTAGAACGCAAGATTTTTACGCTACTAGCCTAAATAAACTTGTTTCGCGTTGGCAAAAGTGTGTTGATTCTGATGGTGTTTATTTCGATTACTAAAGTTTTGTTTGAGCCGAGATATGTGCATCTGAATTTAAAGGTTAATTACTAAGATCTGAGAAAAAGCAATATAGTTAAAAGCTGATCACTTTTAGCGTAGTTTCTATAGTGCTTTTTACTTTTTTTCTCTCATTCAGGTGTAAAAATTCATGTTATTAAAAAGAAAAATTTACATTTTTTTAAAAGATAACAGATTGTGTTTTTTTTTAATTAGTATTTCAATAGAATTAAATTAACTATGTATCCTATATCAAATCCGCACACATGTGTTGGTCAAATCCGAACACTTATGGCTTGATAGTGGTTTGCCTAACCTGAATTTTTCCCTCTATTTTTCATACCTGTCGAACGTCTCAGGCTCGACTTGAGCACACCGAAGCAATCTATATATTTCGTAAGAAAAATATAAATATATATTATATATATATAAGAATTTTTTGCGTAATAAGATAAAAAAAACCAAGGCTGTATAGATATTAGAGCATTTCTTATATACACATGCTAACATAGAACCAAGGTTGAACCCTTTATTCGCAATATTACCGAATCTGGAACTTAACTATAGTCTGTCTGTAGCACTTATTCAGCATTACCTGACACCTTTGGCTCTCAATAACACCATTATCTCTTATAACTTGAACTATATATATATATTATATATATATATATATTATATATATAATTAATTAATAAGGGTGAGAGAATTAGATACTAATTTAATAGTATATTTATTCCACACCAAGTGGTCTAGTGCTACGAGAAACCTGGATTATTATAATATTTTATAACATATTATAATATTTTCACAAAATAAATATAAGAGAGTGGTCACTATATTGATCACTCTAGCACCAGTTAATCCAAAAGGTTTCAACCACGAAAATACATGTTTCCCATGAAAGCCAAGTACGACTGTTAGCTCACACGGACAGGGCAAATAAAAAATAACAAAAATACAGATTATTTTGGGACAATTGTTTCGCTATTAATGAATTAAATGTAATATTACTTACAATAATCCATTTGTAGCTCGTCAGCCAAGACTATCTGGATGAAATCCACTCAATCACACGCCAGATTTTACCATAACGATAATACGCGTGTGGTTCAATTGATTACATCCGACGTTATAATTCAAATGCCCCAACCAACAGCGCGCCAAACTCTCACGGAAACAAATACAGCATTTAGAAATAAATGCAGCATAATTATAATTAATTAATAAGGGTGAGAGAATTAGATATTAATTTAATAGTATATTTATTCCACACCAAGTGGCCTAGTGCTACGAGAAACCTGGATTATTATAATATTTTATAACATATTATAATATTTTCACAAAATAAATATAAGAGAGTGGTCACTATATTGATCACTCTAGCACCAGTTAATCCAAAAGGTTTCAACCACGAAAATACATGTTTCCCATGAAAGCCAAGTACGACTGTTAGCTCACACGGACAGGGCAAATAAAAAATAACAAAAATACAGATTATTTTGGGACAATTGTTTCGCTATTATGAATTAAATGTAATATTACTTACAATAATCCATTTGTAGCTCGTCAGCCAAGACTATCTGGATGAAATCCACTCAATCACACGCCAGATTTTACCATAACGATAAATACGCGTGTGGTTCAATTGATTACATCCGACGTTATAATTCAAATGCCCCAACCAACAGCGCGCCAAACTCTCACGGAAACAAATACAGCATTTAGAAATAAATGCAGCATAATTATAATTAATTAATAAGGGTGAGAGAATTAGATACTAATTTAATAGTATATTTATTCCACACCAAGTGGCCTAGTGCTACGAGAAACCTGGATTATTATAATATTTTATAACATATTATAATATTTTCACAAAATAAATATAAGAGAGTGGTCACTATATTGATCACTCTAGCACCAGTTAATCCAAAAGGTTTCAACCACGAAAATACATGTTTCCCATGAAAGCCAAGTACGACTGTTAGCTCACACGGACAGGGCAAATAAAAAATAACAAAAATACAGATTATTTTGGGACAATTGTTTCGCTATTAATGAATTAAATGTAATATTACTTACAATAATCCATTTGTAGCTCGTCAGCCAAGACTATCTGGATGAAATCCACTCAATCACACGCCAGATTTTACCATAACGATAAATACGCGTGTGGTTCAATTGATTACATCCGACGTTATAATTCAAATGCCCCAACCAACAGCGCGCCATTATATATATATTTATATATATATATATATATTTAAGTAGGTGAATGAATTATCCTATGTTATCGTCAGCATGGAAAATTCGCTGACTTCGAAACATGTGTCGAGAGTAAAGGAATTTTGTTAACATCTTCGTTCGACTCCATTCTTTCATTTATATATATATATATATATATATATATATATATATATATATATATCTATATTCTATAATTAAAGCTGACCCCTAATTATAATTGTGTTTATAATTATAGAATATTTGTACAATTTCACCTAAAAAAGGATATTTTAACGTACCGATCTACTTGGTAAAATTATTAATTAATTAATTAATTGATTAATTAACTAATTTTACTCTTTTATTAATAGATAGATAGATAGATAGATAGATAGATAGATAGAAATAATCAAACTATGTCAGTGTCTTTATTTTCATACATGGAAACAGCAAGTTAACTTTAGTTGTTGAAGAAATACATAGAATAATTCCAACCGTGATAACTAGTTAAAACAAAGATGAAATTGGTCACCTTTAAGTAGATATCTTGTGAGGAAGCTCTAAATATAAATTCGTGATAAGATTAATACAGATAAGCAACTTTGTACGCTAGTATAGGAGGAGAAAGAGGCGAGGTAGATGGTGATAGATGGAAGCAGATACATCGAATACATTTTGGTTGCTACTTTTACGTTTACCGAAGTAATACACTCATGTTATGCACATATAACTTTAAAGCAGAGACGTGTCACCTAGGTAGGCCAGGTAGGCCAGGTAGGCAGTGCCTATCTTGAATAAAACAGATCGATAGATATCTTGAATAAAATAGATTGATTGAATAAAATAGATCGATATTTTCCTTTTATGGAAAATATGCACCTAATTCAATAAAATTATGAAGGTTGTTCTGATTACTATGCATAAAATGCCATAATTCGCCCTTCCTTTCAATCTCAGTATTAAAGCTACGCATAGTACTGCTGTCTTCTTCTTGTCAGGACTCACGCCATTAGCCAGAAAGAATAATTTCTAATTGGAGCCTACTCTAAGCTACTAAGAATGCGTGTGGCAAATTGAAGATCCACCCACCACACGCGATAGACTGGCGGTGACACGGGCCCGAATGCTACGTCGTTATCCTCATTCCGTAAACGGTGGCTTTTAACACGTGGAGAGCTGAAACATCCTGAAATACAGATAATTCGCAATCTAGACTAGGGTCTGAAAGTTTACCACACCATAGTGGGTTACACCATCGTTCCTCTGCTTTGTGGCAGAAGTAGGAAGAAAGAGTGAGAGAAAGTTGTGGTGAAAGAGTACAGCGGGGTTTACACCCCTCCCCGCTGGAGCCTCGTGGATCTTAGGTGTTTTTGCTCAATAAACACTCATAACGCCAGGTCTGGGAATCGAAACTGCGTTCTTACGACCGCAAGTCCACTGCCCTAACCACTGGGCCATTGCGCCTCCACATATCACTGCTGTAGTAGATGTGCTGCGTACATTTCTACAACAACGTTTTCTTTACGAGCTACAAAGGCAGAAATTGATTGCCTTCAACTCAGTCGCGCGCCTGTGTTTCGCTTATTGGTTGCGTGTTTTACTACATAATGGTCACCAACTGCCAAGCCGGAGTAATTACTGACGGCCCGTGTCTGCTTTAAAGGAGCTGCAAAGCATACGACGTTAAATCTGCATTGCCACTGCTTTATTATTTCAGTTATATGAACTAATGAACATTAAGTCAATTTAATGAACTATTCTACAATGTATTCCGACTCTTTTATTGAATAGTGAACTAATTCTGTTTTGGTTAAAATATCTTATTGTTTGGAAAGCGATCTAACATTAACAAAATTTGTAAAATTAAAATAAATTGTTTCTAAAGGTATTCGGTATAATGGAAGACAAAACAAATAACACTTTCAAGTAAGTAAATATTTTATAAAATATGTTTAATGAAAAATTTATGTATACATTTATTTATACCTTTATATATATACATAAAAATTTATGTACGCAGGCGTGGCTGTGTGGCAAGAAGCTCGCTTTTTTTTTTCTTTTTTTTTTTAACTTGTGTTTGACTTTTTTGGGGACTTAAAAACATGGCAAAGAAAGCTGATAAGGTGTTGGAGTGGAAAATTGTCCCACCCAAACAGTGGTTAAAAAGTCTTGAGGAAAGGACGGTGGTTCTGCGGACGTACCCCAAGTCGCTCGACACCATCGCCGTCTTCAAAAAGATTGATACAGAGAGAGAGAGAGAGAGAGAGAGTTGGCGGAATACATTCCAACTATAAAATTTATTTCTAGGGGTGTCAAATATGCGACGCTGTGGTTGAAGAAGCTCGCAATTTCGCGAATCAGCCCTTAGAGGGCGAAGAGATATTGTTTCTTCCCACGTATAGTGTGGGAAGAAGTTGACAAGGGCTTGTGTCTGCGGGTTGCCACCCGGGATAGAACCCGAGTGGATAGAAGACACCATCCGTTGGGGTCTGGGTGGCAGCGGAGCCAATCTCCTCAATGTGAAAATTTTGCCTGCGGCTGATTGGGTAGGGTCAAAAGCTGTTTTGACTCTGTGGACCCAATCAGCCAAGAATCTGATGTTTCCGGATTCTCTGAGAATGGCCGGTTGTAGGTATCCGGTGATTCTTGAAGGAGCCCCCCCACCCCCAAGTGTTACCTGTGCCTGGGACCAGACCACATTAAAAAGAACTGTCCCCAGGACCAAAGTAAGGTGCGGTGATGGTGTGTTTATGTCCCCGTAATTTAGCGGTTCGGCAAAAGAGTCCGCTAGAATAAATACCAGGCTTCAACAAAAACATTTGGGGTCAATTTGTTCGACTAAAAGCTCTTTTAGGCGGTGCCCCAGCATGGCCGCAGTCAAGTGGCTGAAACAAGTAAAAGATAAAGATTTAGAGATGTGTAAACTTCTGAATTCAACATGGGATTGGATTACATTAGGTTAAAATACATTGAATTAAATTCAGAAGAAAAGAAAACGTTTGAGATATATTTTTTTTTAATCTTCTGTTTGTTGTTAGGATTATACCATCTGATATGGCCTTTGCTTATTTAAGATAGCAGTGTGAAGTGATGTAAGATTTAGCTGTTATTACTAGCAGGCTGGGTAACCACGTACAGGCACACTCGTTGACTCCCATGCTACATTTCGATTTCTTGTTGGTGTTTTACATGTAAAATGAATGTTTATTTAATTCAACAATAGTTTTGTATTAGATACCGTTCTATTTAGAAATAATTCTGTGACACTTTGGTTTCCAAATAAGATTTTCATGACAGGATGGTCACTATATCACTTTTATTGCAAGAGAGGTTAAGGAACACAGTGCATTAAAATCAACGACAGTATTTTACTAGTACTTTTTTTTACTAACGTTGGATTGCTAAATAGAAACGCTGGCACCGTCAGGATGCGAACTCGAAACATAAATATCTTGTTACTATATACAGCAAATAATTTTGTCCGGCGTTCAAATAATTCTACTCCCCATTTTTTCAGTCATCTATCGTATAGCAACATCTTGATAAGAAGTAGAAGTTAAAAATTTCTCTTGATTTTGTTTGATAATTTTAGCTGATTTATGCAAATTGAAATTGCTTAATGGAATCGGGATTCCAAGAATGTCTCAAAGATCCTAAACAATCTATCAAAAACATTTCTTATGTTTAATATACGTATTTTTCTTTCATTTTGTATTATTTAATAGAGCCCATATTGTAGCAAAGGATTGTCAGAAAATTGATTGTTGTATATTAGGTTGATGTCAAAATAATTGCAATTTTTATTATTTTCAACTTTGTTGCTTATTTTGGAATAAATTTTACTGAAATATATTAATACATTCTACTATTTTAAAGCAAAACTTACGGTCTATTGATTTATGCTAATGGTTTTCATTCAACGTTTATTCTTGTTTATTTTAGACTGTCAAATTAAAGATGGAAGAAGAACAAATTCGAACGATATTTATTTTATTCTATGAGTTCATTTCTTGATTGCATTGTGACATGTGACTAAAGATGGATGCTGTGCGACAACCGACAGCGTTTTACGCAGCAGCTTGACTGAAATAAGTCCGAAACACTTTTCAGAACTAAAGCTGCATCAAATGGAAATTACAGTCAGCAAATAGAATCATCCAGTTTTTTTTTAATCCTAATGATACCATTACAGTTGGAAAGTATTGCCCCAAAATCAACAACATACGCCTAGAATTGCAGCATTTATAACCAGCATTGGTGAATCGAAAAGGACCAGTTCTTCTTGATGACAACACCGCACATCATGCCTCGTAAATAACTCTGAAGAAACAAAATAACTGGGAAACGAAACTCTACTTCATTCAACTTATAGCTTAGACCACTCGACTACCACATTTTCAAGCATCTTGATAACATAGTCTACACGGGTTCCAACAACCAAACAGGAAGTGAAAAATATCTTCGAAAAATCCACTGATACAAGTTCCTCAAAATTCTGTGCATACTGGAGAAAAAAAACTGTCTTGTTGGCATGAATGTAGACATTCAGTTTCGAATGTTTACTATTTCGATTAATTAAATTTATTTTGAACAGAGATGCTTAAAATACTTTAAAAACCACATTTTTGTTTTGAAGTTTTTCATTTAGTGGAGAAATGCTTGAATGTCGTAAACACGAGATATGTATTTAGTATGTAAGTCTACATTCTGCAACCTTCAGCTGGGGGGAATACATTTCCTTTCTGCTTCTGTAATGACCCCTGTTTCTCAGGACTAGATACTATTCATTTCTCCGCAACCTATTAAATCCATTGTATTTCTTTCAACCAAGACAGGAGCTTTATACATCTGCAATTCCTCGGGACCCATGGAGAGCATGATTAGATCTATTAACCATTAAGCGGTTGCAAGATAAATTCCTTGTGGCTAGCTTTTCCAAGTGAGGCGATGGAATTTAGCGCTGCAAACTAACAAATCATTGGGTAATAGGCTACTTACTACCCCACGGTGCCTTCTTGTAACCAGTCGAACCTTACTGTTAGGAAATATTTTTTGACAGGGAGACAACGCAACATCAGTTAAAGTATGTAAACTGCTGATCTCTCATCTGGTCAGTAGTTATCCTATTATCCTCTGGAAGCACTCCGTCGGTTACGACGACGAGGGTTCCGGTTGATCCGATCCACGGAACAGCCTGCTCGTGAAATTAATGTGTAAGTGGCTGAGCACTCCACAGACACGTGTACCCTTAACGCATTTCTCGGGGATATTCAGCGTGACACAGAGAGTGACAAGGCCGGCCCTTTGAAATACAGGTACAACAGAAACAGGAAGTAAAAGTGAGAGAAAGTTGTGGGGTGAAAGAGTACAGCAGGGATCACCACCATCCTCTGCCGGAGCCTCGTGGAGCTTTAGGTGTTTTCGCTCAATAAACACTCACAACGCCCGGTCTGGGAATCGAAACCGCGATCCTACGACCGCAAGTCCGCTGCCCTAACCACTGGGCCATTGCGCCTCCACTTATTATCCTCTACACTTTCATTCGATCATTTCAGTTCAATCAGGCAATTGCATTTACTTTTTATTTTTTTTCATTTCATACTCTAACCATCTGCAATTCAAGAGTGGACATTATTAACATTCTTAACATTCTACAGATATTCCTATAAGCCATGTCCTTCTTCGTAAGCGTAATGAATTATTGTCTTAAATCTAATCATCATTCTTCTAATATTCCAAAACTAGCCAAAATAATTCCATTCTATTTCATTTTCGTTCCTGAAATTCTTTCTCCAAACCACAGAATCTCCATATAACCACAACTACAGAACTCAGGAGATGCAATTCTCACAATTTTTTTCCCCCTTTTAACTTTGCTTTAAATAGTTGTCTCACTCGTAATTTCGTTTTGAATTACATCTGGTTTTTACCTTTTTGTAGAGATAATATAAACTTTATTGCACAGACCTCATAAACGAAGAAATATTACATAGAATTATAGCCAGATTGTTCTATATTTAACACCATCTGTATTTGATTTACTTTGGATTTTTTTCTCCTAGTATCTTATAATAATTATTTTTGTAAAGCACGCAACAATCATTAAACATCATAAAAAAATAATCTGACAGACATACTTCAAAGCTGAATGCTGTTCGTTTAACATCAGTGACTAGGTTGAACTTATTGCTATATTATATCTCTGTGTCTAGATGTAATACGGTTATTCTGTTGTTGCTGTTGTTTTAGTTATGCAAGGACTGTGCTAGTGTAGAGGCCATTTCTGTTAGATCAATGTCCTAACCAGTTGCTGTTCTCATGTAGGACAGTCAATATATCAAGACAGCGACTATGATTGGATTACAATTATGTTATTGGTGCATTGGAAGTGTTTGTATCAGCCACTGATAAAAGTAATCCGGTTGATCCCTCTTTTGGTGTTCACAAAGATATTATATAAAACAAGTTTATATTTCTTTATACATACAGTATCGGTTCAAAAATTATCAATATATGATAACAGCTTGAAGGTCTCTTATGCTAGGATTGATCTATTACCACTACGGATATACTCTCTCTTTACTCCTTTACTCTTTTACTTGTTTCAGTCAGTTGACTGCGGCCATGCTGGAGCACCGCCTTTAGTCGAGCAAATCGACCCCAGGACTTATTCTTTGTAAGCGTAGTACTTATTCTATCGGTTTCTTCTGCTGAACCACTAAGTTACGGGGACGTAAACACACCAGCATCGGTTGTCAAGCGATGATGGGGGGACGAACACAGACACACAAACATATACACACATACAAACATATACACACACATACATATATATATATATATATATATATACATATACATACATACGACGGGCTTCTTTCAGTTTCCATCTACCAAATCCACTCACAAGGCTTTGGTCGGCCCGAGGCTATAGTAGCAGACACTTGCTCAAGGTGCCACGCAGTGCGACTGAACCCAGAACAATGTGATTGGTAAGCAAGCTACTTACCACACAGCCACTTCTGGGCCTATATATTATGAAATGTTTGAATGAAGAGAGGGAGCAGGGTAACAACTATTTAAGAAATGAATGTAGAACTAAAAGAAACGAAAGCAACAGGAAATATTGATATACCGGGATACTAAGATGGCGAATTGATAGAATCGTTAGCATGCCGGACGAAATGGTTAACGGCATTTCGTCCGTCTTTACCTTCTGGATACAAATTCCGCCGAGGTCGACTTTGCCCTTCGGCTTTCCGGGCTTGATAAAATAAGTACCAACGGAATACTGGGGTCGATGTAATCGACTTCCTCCTTCCTCCGAAATTGCTCGCCTTGTGTCTAAATTTGAAATCAATATAACGAAATACTGATGCTGATAAAGGAATAAAGATTTAATTATTCGTATATCAAATTTATATGTTTAAATTCTTAGAACATACCAGATAAAATTTTTGCTATGTTAGATTCCCAGCTACGCTACCATTATGATTAAGGACTAAATTGATTGCGGCTTACAAAACAGTTGATTATGAAATAATGATAACTGATTGTTCTTGAAGATTATATTGATGGTATCTGCTTGAATTTGAGATGAAACCTAATTGAATATGGTATTCAATGTTTACAATCTATTTTGTAACCATTTGTTTTTAGCATGATGTTGTGGTACAACAACAGTGAAATGTCTTCTTCTTTGAATAAATATAAATAATTTCATTTTCCGGTTGGTTTCTCATTTTTTACTTTAGGGCGTTATAACTCTAGGGGCTGCAGCCGCTAATTCTAACTGGCTATGCAACCGCATAGAGGTTGCATCGCTTGACCTTCCAAGACAGCATGGACTTAATAAATCTAAGTCTCTTGATTATAGACAGTGCAGAGATGCAATGGGGGTATGAATCATCCATTCTTGGTCTTGTTGTCCAGTATCTTATCGATTTATCTTATCGATAAATCTTATCGATTTATCCTTTGCTTTCTTACAGGCGAAGTAATATTAGGTATAAATAAATAAATAAATAAATAAATAAATGCGCCCTTTTAAAGCCTAGCCGGGCTCATGGGCCCGGTTTCCCGGTTTCTATGGTATGTGTTCCCCAGCTGGACAGGACGTCAGTCCATAGCAGCGTTACTCAATTTTGCCAGGTGAGTGGACTGGAGCAACGTGAAATGAAGTGTTTTGCTCAAGAACACAACGCGTCGCCCGGTCCAGGAATCGAAACCACAATCTTACGATCATGATGCTGACACCCTAACCAAGCCACGCGCCTCCACAGATGTAAATAAGCCCCATGAAACTTTCTAAATTACTCATAGAACCAACTTGAGAGTAATATATTTCATTAACTAGAAGAGGCACGACACTAATTTTCACAAGGCCAAGAAAACCTGCCGATTTAATAGCTTTCAATTATTTATCAAGGGTAAAAAAGATAAGGTTGAGACCATCAGATTTTAATTCAATGAGAAGCTGAACAAAAAGAAGGCTTTCATTTAGTTTGCTTATGGTTGTAGCCTGAGCGATTGATTAAAAAATTTTCCCTGAACAAAAGGTCACAAGTTTGATTCTTCTGTGAAGCATCTTGTGAGGTGTTTTTGTCTTTTTGAGTTGTTTTTTTATTGTTCTTTTTTTTATTTATATGAGTCTCGGATCAACCGACGAGTTTCAAATGAATTTGGGTCAACAAAACTTTGTGGAAACCAATTGGATGGGTTGCGCTTGTAATTCAAATATCCATCCTTGTCCCACGCGTGTTGATTATGATTGAGTATAATTCCACCGAGGTCGACATTGCCTTTCGTCCTTTCGCAATCGATTAAATAAGTACCAGTTACGCACTGGGTCGATGCAATCGACTTAATCCGTTTGTCTGTCCTTGTTTGTCCTCTCTGTGTTTAGCCCCTTGTGGATTGTAAAGAAATAGGTAATTCACCTGTCGCTACGTTCTGACGTCGAATTCCGCCGAAGTCGACTTTACCTTTCATTCTTTCAGGGTCGATAAATTAGGTACCAGTTGTGTCCTGGGGTCGATCTAATCAATTGACCCTCTCCCCCAAAATTTCGGGCCTTGTACCTAGAGTAGAAAAGAATATTTCTACCTGCAGCTAACCATAAATTAATTGTTCTTCGATAGACACTTTGCAATATGCTCTTCTTTCATCATCTCAGTACAGAGATTATTGTGGCCATGGCCACCACAACATACAACCACAATTTTTCGATTTGCCGCATTGTTAACTGGAATATGCCGCCAAAACATCTGCCATAGAGTGATGCTGTCTCTACATGCCTCGTAGAAATCTAGTGTAATAACAAAATACTTTAGAAGTTGTTGTTAATGATGATGACGATGATGATGATGATGATGATGACGACGACGACGATAACAGTGACAAAGAAGATGACGAGGAAATCAACGACAATGACGATGGTTACAGTGGAAATGATGATGATGGTGGTGGTGGTGGTGGTGGTGGTGGTGATGATGACGGCGGTGGTGGTGATGATGATGATGATGATGATGGTAGTGGTGGTGGTGGTAGTGGTGGTAGTGATGATAGTGATGACGTTGATGATGATGATGATGACGACGACGCTGATAGTGACAAAGAAGATGAAGAGGAAATCAAAGACAATGACGATGGTTACAGTGGAAATGATGATGATGGTGGTGGTGGTGGTGGCGGCGGTGGTGGTGATGATGATGATGGTAGTGGTGGTGCTGGTGGTGATGATGATGATGATGACGACCACAAGAAGAAGAAGAAGAAGAAACGATGATCGGCAAGCCGGCCCTGACTGCCGAATTGTGTTTTTTCCTTTCCGCTTTACCACGACAAGATATGATATTTGAAATCTTTTTAGTTGCTGCCGTGTGATCACTAGGAAGCTCTCTCTTCTTTGCTCATAAGCTCCCTACTTGCGAAATAAATTCATCAACGGAGATGTTAAAACAAACACAAACCTATTTTCGTATCCACATCTGCCGCATAAAAATGTCTTTAAAAAATATGCTTCGCTGATGTGTTATTTAGTAGTAGTTTTATTTCAGAAATAAAGTATTAGAATTATTGTGACACACTGTAAGTTGGCATAATTCGAGAACCGTTTTATCTGATAATGCCGACGTAGGAAGTTTCGTGTCACCATACTATCTACGAAGTACAGGTATAGATTTGATTTCCTGTATGTAATCAATCTTTTTCTTCAAAAATCGTTTCTGTCTATCCGATTCTGTCTTTAACTCTCTCTGTCTCTCTCTTTCTCTCTCTCTCTCTTTCTCTCTCTCTTTTTTCCTCTTTCTCATTCAATTACTCTTTCTCTCCTCCTACACCAGCGCAAAAACTCACACAAGCATACACACAGCACGTACCTACAGGGCCTAAGTGTGTGCGTGTATATACATACATATATTTTGTGTGTGTGTGTGTGTGTTTGTGCGTGCGTGCATACATGCATATACATACTCACACGGTATTTTCGTACAATTCTATTCCAAAGCGATTGGAATACATTAACGAACGAAGAAACGAATTAAAAGTAGAATAAAAATTTATTAAATTCTTTTGCTTCCTAACTAGCGACATATTGGCGCCTAATCAGTGAACAGTTAGATACGGCATTTAGATTATTGTTTTATTTATTCCTTTTTTTTTTCGTTTTAGCTACATTTTCTTTTATTCTTCCAGTTTCGATTGGTACCAATCAGTTCTCGTAATATATACACGGTTTTCGTCTGTCTTTACGTTCTGAGTTCAAATTCCGCCGAGGTCGATTTTGCCTTTTATCATATCGGGGTCGATTAAATAAGTATCAGTTACGCACTGGGATCGATATAATCGACTTAATCTTTTTGTCTGTCTTTGTTTGTGCCTTCTGTGTTTGGCCCCTTGTGGGTAGTAAAGAAAGAGAAATAGGTATTTCGTCTGCCGCTACGTTCCGAGTTCAAATTCCGCCGAGGTCAACTTCGCCTTTCATCCTTTCGGGGTTGATTAAATAAGTACCAGTTACGTACTGGAGTCGATATGATCGACTTAATCCGTTTGTCTGTCCTTGTTTGTCCTCTCTGTGTTTAGCCCCTTATGGGTAGTAAAGAAATAGGTATTTCGTCTGCCGCTACGTTCTGAGTTCAAATTCCACCGAAGTCGACTTTGTCTTTCATCATTTCGAGGTCGATTAAATTAGTACCAGTTACGAACTAGGGTCGATATAATCAACTTAATCCTTTTGTCTGTCCTTTTTTGCTCCCTATGTGTGTAGCCCCCTGTGGGTAGTAAAGAAATAAGAAACGTTAGCATGCAGAGCAAAATGCTTAGTGGTATTTCGTTTCTCTTTATATTCTGAGTTCAAATTGTGCCGATGTCGACTTTGCTTTTCGTCCTTTCGGGGTCGATAAATTAAGTACCAGTTGCGTATTGAGGTCGATCTAATCGACTGTCCACCTCCCCAAAAAGTTCTGGCCTTGTGCCTAGAGCAGAAAAGAATATAATTAGAATGGTTCAGAAACGTTAGCGTCTGGGCGAAATGCTTAGCGGTATTTCGTCTGTCGCAACGTTCCGAATTCAAATTCCGCCGAGGTCAACTTTGCCTTTCATCCTTTCGGGCTCGATTAAATAAGTACCAGTTGCACACTGGTATCGATATAATCGACTTAATCCTTTTGTCTGTCCTTGTTTGTCCTCTCTGTGTTTAGCCCCTTGTGGGTAGTAAAGAAATAGGTATTTCGACTGCCGCTACATTCTTAGTTCAAATTCCGCCGAGGTCGACTTTACCTTTCATCCTTTCGGGGTCGATAAATAAAGTACCGGTTTCGCACTGAGGTGGATGTAATCGACTTAATCCGTTTGTCTGTCCTTGTTTGTCTCCTCTATGTTTAGCCCCTTGTGGTCAGTAAAGAAATATATACTCTTTATTGTAATATCCCGGTGAATGTCTAAGGTGGTGAGCTGGCAGAATCTAATCGACCGGCCCCCTACCCAAAAAATGTTGGGCCTTGTGCGTAGAGTAGAAAACAATTGATAAAATGACTATCAGTTGAACAGCAGAGATCGATGTAATCGATTTATCGCCTCCCACGAAATTGTTGACCCTGTGCCAAAATTTGAAATCAATATTATATTAAAGATTAAGGTGGCAGGCTGGCAGAATGGTTAGCTGTATTTCGTCCGTCTGTACGTTCTGAGTTCAAATTCCGCCGAGGCTGACTTTGCCTTTCATCCTTTCGGGGTCGATTAAATAAGTACCAGTTACGCACTGGGGTCGATATAATCGACTTAATCCGTTTGTCTCTCCTTGTTTGTCCTCTCTATGTTTAGCCCCCTTCTGGGTAGTAAAGAAATAGATAAAATAAGGACCAGTTGAGCACATTTGGAGGCGCAATGGCCAATTGGTTAGGGCAGCGGACTCGTGTCGGAGGATCACGGTTTCGATTCCCAGACCGAGCGTTGTTTGTGTTGGTGGTGACCCCTGTTGTGTACTCTTTCGTCCCAACTTTCTCTCACTCTTTCTTCTTTTTCTTGAGTAACGCTGCTATGGACTGGCGTCCCGTCCAGCTGGGGGGGGGGGACAAACGCCACAGAAACCGGGAAAACGGGCCCATGAGCCTGCCTGGCTAGGCTTGAAAAGGGAACAAAAAAAAGTTGAGCACACACCCCCCACTAATATTACTAGCCCTGTAAAAAAATTTGAACCCACCATCAGTTTAACGATTTTATAACTCTTAATAAACTGTGTACATCAGACCCACTAAGATATATCATTAATTAGTTTTCCTGCCTTTCTACTCAACTCCTATCTATAATTTTTTTAATTTATCACAGCCAACGAAGGTACCATTATTTTCCCCAAACATCTACATCTTTAAAGAAAATAAAACACGTTAGATAACGTGGTCATTGCTCGTAAGAAAATAACTTGATTGTGACTGTGCAGTAGAATGGAGTGGATAGTGAAATGATAAAATAAATTATATTACACTAACAAAAGATTTCTTTCTGCTTTTTTTTTTTTTTGTCTTTGTTCAGTGAGTGTTCTTTTCGATTTACTTCCACCTAGAAATCAAAGGAAATTACTACTATTTCCTTCAAACTTTTCTGACGTAAACATCAATATTTTCAAACTGACTTCATTTTCCATTACATTTCAGACAGATTCAGCGCTGATTTACTGAAGCAGAAATATCGTTATAGCAAACTAGAAGTATCGCCCGGCGTTGCTCGGGTTTGTAAGGGAAATAACTATATAAGCATTTTTAGAGAGTTATAGCCAAAAAAAATAGCAAAAAAATGCATTAAAAATGGAAAAAAAATGATGGTAATTTTTTTTTAAATCGTTGACTTATCGTAGACATTTTTAGAGAGTTACTTCTCTTATATAATAGCGAAAAAAATGCATTAAAATGGAAAAAAAATGATGGTAATTTTTTTTTAATTGTAGACTCATCGTAGACGCGCACTAATACCCAGAAGGGCTGGATATGAATCACGACTATAAGATACCCGGTTTTGGTTAAACTGCACCGCAAAATGTGGGAGTAGTTAGGAATCTAAATCGTAGGAGACAGACACACAACCTTACTTTTACATATAAAGATATTCTGCTTAATGCCACAGATTTTCTTATCAGTTGCTTGATCTTTACCACTTGATCATATCCCTTAGTGGCTGACTATATGCGTTTCTCTGATCAGGAGCAGGAATAGTGAAGGAGCATCGTAGCCATGTGTTGAGAAAGATTCTTTGAAATTTGAGTGAATGAATCTAACGAAAGCAAAGTTTGAAGAAAAATATTGGCCAATTTTCATACTTTCTAGGAGTAAGCAAGTAGGAAATAACAGTCGCTCCCCAGGGACAAAAAAACCGTGTAACACAGTGTAATCAATAAGTAGATTGTTCTGTTGAAAGAACAATACATCAACGAAACCGATAGAGATGAATTTTCCACATAAGTAGTAGTAGTAGTAGTAGTGGTGGTGGTGGTGGTGGTGGTAGTGGTGGTAGTGGTGGTGGCGGTGGTGGCGGTGGTGGTGGTGGAGAGAGCCGTCATCGTTGTTATCGTAGTGGTGGTGGTAGCTGCAGCATTCATACTTAGTATACGTGTGTATGTTAGCGTGTGCATTTGTGTGTGTGTGTGCTGGCATGTTTTTCCGTTCACCCTTCGGCTTGGCATTAGAAACCAATATAAATTAGTGAAAATTTCGCAATGTTCACTGGGATTTCAATATGTAATACGTTCAGACCTGATACGAAACATAGCCCCCACCTCCACCCCACCGCCGCCACCACCAATATCAAACTGCTTATAAGATGGGGTGGGGATTTAGTGTTAAATGCATACGGTGTATTTATGGGTTTCGATTATATACAAATAATTGTAACGGACATTGACTCACGTACGTGCAACAGAACAGAATAAAAGAACTAGAAAGTCTTATTTCTAAAAAGGGCAATTGTTTATCTAATTATACCAACTTTGCATCTGAGGAACACATCCTCCTATACATACACACACACACACACACACACACGCATATACCATGTACATTAACTGACCCGGTTACTCTCCATCACTGTTCTGGTCTTATTCTAAGACCGTGAAGTTTGCCTCAAACTCACTTAATTTCAAGAATTTCTTGCATCGCTGCTACATCATCTTTCTTATTTTGCCAGACACTTATCAAATTTAAGTATGCTGCTTCAAAGGAAATTGCTAGGAATGAGAGTATACCATCAAATTGCAGTGCGTGACAGACAGTATATGAAAGACGAAAAAATCTTTCTGAACGAATGAAGATGCAATATTTTCAGACGAGAATTCAACAGCTTATCCGCCAATCCTTTTCTCAAATAATAGCTTTCGTTAGCTTTATTTCTGCTACACTTCCCACTTTAACTTTCGAAATAGATTTGATTCTGGTAAAACTGAAGATAAAAGAAAGTAGTCTGCGCATGTAGATTAGCTGTTCCAAGAATAGCTTCTAAGATATATCACTTTTATTTAGAAGCTTGCGTTGATTAGTTCTATAAAAGGGTAGAACCTCTGAACTGTGTGTTAATTCTGATGTAGATTTGTTTTCGTGTGAATACGTATTCACAGATTTATAAGGAGTAGTCAGGTAGTTACGGAGAATGAAGGAGAGAGTGGACAGAGTGAAATTAAGTGAAGACGGGGCGAGGAATATAGAAACTTGAATGTAATAAAAAAAGCGAGATATGTGAATAATATACCCGAGAGAAGTAAGAGAAGTAAGAGCTTAAGATAAAAATAAAGTGTGGTAGATAGAATCTTGGGTGCAAAAGAGTGAGTGAAAAATGTAAATATCATCTCTGAGGAAAATATAGATTTTTATATGTGATCAAACCAAAACCTTCGGCAAAACTATTATATAAGAAAAAAGTATTTTTTAAAGAAACAATTCAATAAATCTAATATTAAAACCTCATTCGTGGAAACATATTAATAGGTTTTTCATTGTTGTCTGTGTGCAATTTTTGTGGTAGAAAATAAATTATAGAGATTGGCCAAGAAAGAAATTCAATCAATATTTTCTTATCCTAACTTAAGCTATTGTATCACTCTAGATATCAATCCAACCATTTTTGTAAGTCGAGGTCTTTCTACTTACTCTTTCTTTCGACCGAATTCATCATAGTTCACCTCTTTTTCTTTTTCTTTCTATCTTTTCACACTTCATCTTCATCTCTTCCTTCCTTTCTTCTACTTTCTCTTACACACACGCACAAAAAAAAACATAAACAAACACACGTACATGTCTGACGCCATGCTAACACTCGATATGATATTGTGATTTCAAACATGAGCTTCAGTCACGACACGTGCAAAAGAAAACTTACAGGTGTAACAGCTCTTAAATAAGATTTTTGGAAAGGTATTTACAACTGAGGACAACTCAAGAAGAGTACTTTAAAACATTAGTGAAGCTATTGAATATTTATTGACGAAAAGGAAATTGGTCCTTATGTAGCAGACAATATCTCAAGTTACGTTGAACACTTGCATCGGAATAGAGAAGGAATGATGTGTGGGTTGACCGTGAAGTACTGCTTTAACTCCATGTGTAATATATATTCTTTTCTACTCTAGGCACAAGGCCTGAAATTTTGAGGTAGATCGACCCCAGTACGCAACTGGTACTTAATTTATTGACCCCGAAAGGTAAAATCGAACTCGGTGGAATTTGAACTCAGAACGTAATGGCAGACGAAATACCTATTTCTTTACTACCCACAAGGGGCTAAATACAGAGAGGACAAACAAGGACAGACAAACGGATTAAGTCGATTATATCGACCCCAGTGCGTAACTGGTACTTAATGTATCGACCCCGAAAAGATGAAAGTCAAAGTCGCACTCGGCGGTATTTGAACTCAGAACGTAACGGCAGACGAAATACCTATTTCTTTATTACCGACGAGGGGCTAAATACAGAGAGGACAAACAAGGACAGACAAACGGATTAAGTCTATATATAATGGGTGCCAGTATTTGTGAATACGGTGTAAATACTTTATAGTATTTCATTCCGAAGTGTATGTATGGGAAGAACTTCTTCAAATTGGATACAAATCGAGGTAAACCCAACATTCGAAAAATAGAGTACCAGACCTGATTCACAAATACTGGCACTCATTATATATAGAGTGGTGGGGGTATAATTTCGGGTCCCCTCTGCTATTGCGGAGTGCCCGACACTGATATCATTGGAAAGACATTTGTCAAATGATACCCAACAGGGAAACTGTCGAAACGTATCAAAGTAAAAACTGGGGTGAAACATAGATGTCTTTTATTCCTGATCGTTCAGAGTCAACTGTTGCTTCTTCAGTTGCTCTTCTCTCTTTGGGCATCCTTCCTTCTTTGGGTGTTGTGTCAAATGATGCTTGCTGAATAGGCAGATGTACGATGAGCACTAGAGTAGCCGTAAAAGGGTCTGAACATTGTAACCACACGGTTCCGGGTTCAGTCCCACTGCGTGGCACTTTGGGCAAGTATCTTCTACTATAGCCTCGGGCCGACCAAAGCCTTGTGAGTGGATTTGGTAGACGGAAACTCAAAGAAGCCCGTCGTATATATATATATATATATATGTGTGTGTGTGTGTGTGTGTTTGTCCCCCCAACATCGCTTGACAACTGATGCTGGTATGTTTACGTCCCCGTAACTTAGCGGTTCGGCAAAAGAGACCGATAGAATAAGTACTAGGCCTACAAAGAATAAGTCCTGGGGTCGATTTGCTCGACTAAAGGCGGTGCTCCAGCATGGCCACAGTCAAATGACTGAAACAAGTAAAAGAGTAAAACCCAGAATGTTCAAAACGTGCAGAGATATCAAAGAATTTAATTGAGAGTGATCAGTGAAAACCAGACTGTGGGTCAGAGTTGGAAAGGCAGAGATCATGAAAAAGTGAAGACGATGACACTGGCTCTGTCAAGGAGGAAAGTCATATGATGAATGAAATGGAACGTTTTAAATATAAACTAATTGGTCTCCCTGAAACATTACGCGCCCAGAAATTGAGCCACAAAAAATCCGTTACAAAGCCAGGGAAGAACCGTGCAGCCAACAAACAATGAAAGATAAGTGGAGAATGGTTGGCCATCGATAAGGCTGTTTGGTAAGAAAAGACTTGGAATGGAATCACGATGGGAAAACCAAAGCAAAACAATCGAGGCTCACAAGATGGAGATGAACAGAAAGGGAACTGAAAATGACACGGAACCGAGTGAAAAAGAAAGCTATTGTCACGTTGTTTAGTTGTTGCTTGAGTTGAGCTTGTCAAGGATAATATATTTCTAACGTCCGAGTGGTCATTGTCGAAGTGGATGGCTTTATCATCATTGTTGTATGACCATTATCTCCGCAGTGTTGTGCATGTGAAATGTGCTGGATGCATGAATAAACACCGAAGCAAACTGGTTAACATTTAATTGTGATATTTATTGCCGGACCTAATATATTTGGCATTGGCAATCGTCAATGAACGATATTAATAATTGCCAACTGGGAAGAGAGAAAAACTGCTTTGTGAATGTAGAAAGCTATCTGTCCAAGTGCCGGGAGTAGTCAGCATAAAAGTTCGAGTTGATCCGTGGCGTCAGCGATCTGTCTCTTCCTCTCTCTCTCTCTCTACCCCATGATCAGCAGCAAGGATCTCTTCCTGTCGCCTCTCCCATCTTCAACACAGCTACAGTTCTCTCTTTCTTCTCTTATTCCAACAGCTATCAACATTCTTCATACTGACTGAGCAGAGAACCCTCTACAGCCAACCCCAATCAGGAACAGCCATGCTTATCTCTCACCCATATATAATATGATCTAATATGATATAGTATGATATTCAGCCCCAAGATTTAGTATCCGTTACGCCAGTGTTTTTCACTAAAACTATATTAGAGATGAAATAAAACAAAGCAGTGATGGATGCAGGGGTGTTGCCCTAGTTGTTCGGGCTACACACTTTCTAGCCGAGCCAACACGAAAAAACAATTGAGACTAAAGTATATTTCCAGCAGTTTCACAGAGTATTACTGTTTCATATGCACATGGTCTGCTACAACAAACTTAGAATCCATAAAAATAGGTCCATTTGTTACGAATTGCGATTCCCACCTTATATTTTTTTGTTTTTTTATTTTTCTTGTTTTTTTTCTTTCGAAACTTTCGGGACACACCTAAAAAGAAAAACATCTTGGACTCCCTTCTCTGCTAAGTGAAATGATAGTAACTCGCTTTAAGAAATTTAGCGTAGAAATGAAGAATTACTCGATACTTTTTAGTACAGTACGTGTTTATTATAGATTTACAAAAGTAACTTCGAAGTTTCGGTCTGCTAGCATTCTTGGAAGGTTATTTAATTAATGCACATGCACACACAAATATACGTATATATTCGTTTAGGTGATTCACATAGCGGCAAAAGTGGGAAGAGGCAAAGTGACATAAAAATGGGTTTTGACTCTGAATCGAAACCGGATCGCTGAACTCACCCAGAAAGAAAATAAAAACTTATCCAGAGAGACAAAAATATAAAATTTGACTCTACGTGGTTCACGCTTATAATTATTGTTTTATTTCGGGTTCTCCCTATGGCCGGCTTTGAATATTAAATTTTTAATGTCATTTTTTTGTATAATCATTCGCTCATCTGACCCCAAAACCAGATTGTATTGTCCATTCTTCGTTGGCCTCTTGTGGGTAATAAAAAAATCAATTAGCATTTTTTTTGCATTGTTAGAACCCGGATGTTCCTGGATGAAATCTAGCTCCTCAATTAGTGCGTGCCAGTTATGTTTTGAATTATTGTTGGATTAATTTGCTGTTTACGAAGAGGTGGGCGTTTCATTGTTTTGAAATTTTTTGTTGAAACCATTTGGTTATTTGCGGAAACCTCTGTTGGACTGTTTTTGAAAACTTTCTTTTTGTGTTTTGCCCCCGTGTGTGGAAACTTGCATTATGGCAAGCTCGAATATGGATAAGTTATCGAGTGAAGAAGAAGTAGAAAAAATTGTTGAATAAAACATTAATAGAAGAAACTGAGGAAAAGGATAATACCACACCTAGACCATCGGCATCAGTTCAACCAAATAGTAAGAGTAAAGGTACCAGCATATATATATATATATATATATATATATATATATATATGCAGAGGATATGAAGGGGATAGTGATTGAAGAGGTAAGTTAAAAGGACTGCAAGAAATGTGTGGAGATAATATTGACCCACCAGGAGTAAGGGTGGAATTCAAAGAATTGCCACCAGTAGTGGATTTAGTAGAAATCGAACCACTAATGAAATATTACTAAAAAGTAAATATGTAAAATCGACAGGAAAAAAGAAAGAGTAAGTGTTTTAAGTTATGTTTAATCAAACGGAAAAATAGAACAATTTTAGAGAACGGTTCAAATAATTGTAATGGTAGACGATAATTAATTGTTATGTAAATACATGATAAAAACGGACAGTTTAAAAAGATTAATGGTAATGCATGTGACGAGGGACGCATGCAGCCATTCATTACCCCATTATTGTATAATCATCTCATCATATTCGTTCTATATATTGTCCTCTCTGTGGTGTCCTGTCTGTCCTTGTTTGTCCCCCCTCTATTTTTGGGCCCTTGTGGCTAATAAAGAAACCGTCAAGAAGAAACCTTGAAGTTGCTCGAATCTAGATCTAACGAACCGGCGGCTGGCAGTGATTCATGCAGAAAAAATAGATAACTCAGAAAGTTTGAATGGATGACACATCTTTAAGACTGATAAGAAAAACTATAAAATATTGGCTAACGAATTTCGCAACGATGTAGGCCCTCCCATATTGGACATTACTGATAATCTATATGAGGGCCTCATCACTCCGGCACCGCGAGCCCGAGAAAAAGAAAAGGAGGTGGATAACCCTCCGCCTCCAGACACCGACTGAGGTAAGTCACTTTAACGGCTGTTCACGTAGGATGTATAAATCTACGTGGCATGGCGTCAAGCTGGAAACAAGGACGTTTCCTAAATGACGTCAGGGCACAAGGTTTAGATGTCATTGTTGCTACTGAAACTAGGTTAAAATGGCCAAGAGATCAACCAGCCCCTTATGAATTTTGTAAGGAACCGATTAATTTAATGCGAATATTTTTTCCATTTTCTTGCAGCGAAACCAAATCATTTTGTAAACCGACTGAGAATCTTTCCCGTTTAAACGGCAGTTTTTCTAGCGGTATCATATGAAATTGTCACCCATAATTATGACCCTAGTATCGATCTATTGCATTTCGGTCTGTTTTAGGGTTAGGGTGGGGTGAGGGGAAGGGTTTTTTTTCTTTACAAATGTAAATAAACCCAATCTGTTTCTTAAACGAGGTACATATTCATATGGCACAGAATGTTTTCACCTCAATAGACGTCATTGATTGGTTGAAATTGCAGAAATTGAAGAAAAGAAAACAACAAATATCTTACAAACTATAGAATTTTCTTAATAAAGCCAAGAGAAAAAGATGTTTTATAAACACATTCTACCTGTATACGAAGTTTAAAAGTGTTTAGTTACGTGGCAATTATTTTAAAAACTGCCGTTCAAACTGAAAAGATCCCCGACTGAAACCTGTAGCATTCCTTGATAATAATGCAACTATTTTCGTTTAATGTTCTCAAATATTTTTCGTTTAGTTACATGTAGTATAGTCTAATAATGTGAAACCTCTTAATGTTTTCAAAATGTCCGTTTTTTGTTATCGAAATTATGTTCGTGTTAAAATGCTGCACGTTAGAGATTTTTTAAAATATTAATGTAAGGCTGAACACCTGAAGCACGTTAACCCTTAATAAAATGCT
>NC_042998.1:20337303-20369934 GCF_006345805.1 Octopus sinensis
TTTGCATTCTGGGTATGAAATATATTTATTATTATTCGATTCCAATCTCGTGTGGTAGGATACTGATTAAATAATGAAAGGAAACACTTTTTAACTTAATAGAATATTAACAATTTTATTTATAATAGGATTTCCTGTCTGGGACGTCGTCTTTACAAAAACAACTTACTATTAGTAAACTGTCGCTTTGAAATACACATTGAGAGAATTGTTTTGATTTATTAGACATATTTAATTGATAAGGATTTTTTATTGCCCTTTCTATTTGAAACTGTAAGCAGAACTCTGCACAGACTATCTACACTATAATTGTACACCATTTTCAAACACCTAGGTCTCTACAGAAAAAATTCCTAGATAAAAATTCTCACTCTTTACATAGATATTTCCAACCCCGAATTTATGCTTGCTTTTACAAATTTTTCACAAGTAAAACACTTTACGCCATTATTTTCTACAATGATATTTTATATGCTTAAACTCACCACATTTAACGCTCCGCATTCTATATTTCTCTGCATGCAAATTCTCTGAACCTTATGTCTACATAAATATTTTTGGATCTTTTCGGTTTGAACGGCAGTTTTTTTCTAGCGGTGTCATATGAAATTGTCACCCATAATTATGACGCTAGTATCGATCTATTGCATTTCAATCTGTTTTAGGGTTAGGGTTGGTTAAGGGTGGGGTGGGAGTATCATTTTTTCTTCGGAAATGTAAATAAACCCAATCTGTTTCTTAAACGAGGGACATTTTCATACGGCACAGAATGTTTACACCTCAATAGACGTCATTGATTGGTTGAAATTGCAGAAATTGAAAAAAAAAACAACAAATATCTTACAAACTATAGAATTTTCTCAATAAAGCCAAGAGAAAAAGATGTTTTATAAACACATTCTACCAGTATACGAAGTTTAAAAGTGTTTAGTTACGTGGAAATTATTTTAAAAAACTGCCTTTCAAACCGAAAATATCCAGATTTTCTTCATACAGACACTCGATGTCATCACACAGCAGACAAAGACTCACTTCTATGAACCTTTGTCGTTAATACTTTTAAGGAATACAACTAATTGATTATATTTGCAATGGGAAATTCGATTAGATTCCCAGTGTCTATAGTCTAAACTGAACACCGTCTTGAAACAGACATCGTGCTGGTGCAAACACCAAGCATAAGTACAGCCAGTGTGCCGTTCAAGAATTTGGACCTGGAGATCTCCATTTCCAGCGACTTGGAGGGCCACCTCCCAGTGGTGTCGGGCGTCAACGAAGAGCCCTCGACTACAACAAGACGACCAAAGTTGTTTTTTTCCAAGGTCTGGGGTCTCCCGCCCCTAAGCACTAGACCATCACCTAATCACCCTTACCCGTCTTGTTGCTTAACAACAACAACTACAGCCAGTGATGCATTCTTCTATGCGGACAATGCTTCCGCGAACTGGATGTCTTACAGATAAATAAACACAACAGGAGGAAACCAGAATTGCATGGATATTTTATATATAACCATAATTCTGAAGCAACAAAAAGCAACAATGCTTGCGATATAGGTGTAGACTATTAATAAAAAATGTTGAATCTTTTCGGTTTGAACGGCAGTTTTTAACATAATTTCTAGGTAATTAAAAAAATTTTAACTTCGTATACTGGTAGAATGTGTTTATAAAACATCTTTTTCTCTTGCCTTTATTGAGAAAATTCTATAGTTTGTAAGATATTTGTGGGGATTTTTTTTCTTCAATTTCTGCAATTTCAACCAATCAGTAACGTCTATTGAGGTAAAAAGCATTCTGTGCCGTATGAATATGTCCTTCGTTTAAGAAACAAATCGGGTTTATTTACATTTGTGAAGAAAAAAAGACACCCTTCCCCCAACCCTAACCCTAAAAGAAATTGAAATGCAATAGATCGATTCTAGGGTCATAATTATGGGTGACAATTTCATATGACACCGCTAGAAAAAACTGCCGTTCAAACGGAAAAGATCCAAAATGTTTTGAAAAGGACATTCATAATTATTACAACAAACAAGAATAAATAACGCCTGGGTTGTGAATCATCTAAAACGATGCTCTACGTTCTACGAGAATAGGTTTGCCTAACTCTGACATTATAACAGAGCCAAGCTACTCTGCAAACACCTAATCAACTCGTTCAAGAAACTTTTCTATAGTACTAATATCTTTTTAGAAAATTGCTTCAAAATTAGTTTGACATACAGTCAAACCAACAGAGAACACTTAAACCAGACCTAATTTACCACAAAAGAAATTACAATAGTCAACTAATTATCGACACAACTAATACCAGCTCATTATAATACTGTGCAGAAGCAAGTTGAAACGCAAAGTAATTAGAGCGAACTCGGTAATAAATTTTTAAAATTATTGGTGAAGCCTGTCATCCAATTTGTATTTGTGTTTGGTTACTCAACCATTTCTGTAGAGACATTGACAGATTACTCATGAAGATGATGCATGTAAGCAGATTCCAGAAAATAACAGCAGTAAGATTTATTTTGTTATGGCATCATCTCACGGAATTTGAAACCTGTGAAACTGTTTATGCATGTTGTTCCAAGATGTACATAATTTTCGTTTTTTCAGTCAAGTAGATTGATATAATCTTCAACGCATGAATAATAATGGCCCTAATAATGCACCTCACTCCCACTTTTGCTTCTTTTAAAAGACACGGGTACTGATAATAAATTCTATATGCTCTTAACTCATCACATTCCGGTGGTGTGTTGGAACGCCGAGAGCGGTGATGCACTAAGAACACGATATCATAGAGAATTCTAAAGGTGAACAGGTGTCACCGCTTTCTTTAGACATGATTTTCCTCAGTATGTCTTTTTTGGCCCTTGATCAAGCTTAGATAATAGGTGAGCGTTCTGCTTCTGGAGTGTTTACATGTACCTTCACAGCACCTAACAAAATGGCTAATGCAGTCGGCGGAAATTCAGCATTTGCATTCAAAACCTGGATATTCGAGGATATGAGTGAGAATAGCTTGAGAAGATGAGAACTGACTTTCAGGAAGATTTTCAGCTCAAGAATTATAAACGCATTTTCAAACGTCCTTAACTCTGATGTGCTACAGCCAAAGGTGTATAAGCTTTGGCAGTACCTCAGATGAAGCTGGGATGCGTAGGAAATACGAAACAGCCTCCCACACACTCGTACAACGTGTGGAGATTACTGACATGGAATTATGTCAAACGGCTATTATCGCATTTGAGACAAATATCACTTTCTCATCCAATCTCTGGCAAATAAAGGCTAGCAATTTTACGCTGTCTGGTCGCTACGACATAAGGTATTGTGTGGGTAACTCCTTTAAAAGGTCTGAGGATGTAATATCTCATTCTCGACAAAATCCTCAATTTGGAATTAGCAGTGAGGGCTAAGAGAAAAGTTCGGTCATCTAAGAAATTTGCTAAATGTTAGATGAGTGGATGGGAGTGGTAAATTTGTAAACTATTGCAGATCTAGTTTCGATTCTCGTCTGCTGGTGCGGTTGTCACTCTTTGGAGAGGGATATATCTATAATACATTTTATTCCATAGATATTGTTTCTCTTCACACACAGATACTCACACACGCACATTGTTTTGTTTTGTTTTTTTTGTTTTTGTAATACACCTCATCCGCCGCCCCTGTGACAAATAAATCATTATTGTTAATATCGTTAGAACGGATTTTGGTTGCAGCTCTTTACGAATCCCGTCGGTATTGCCCCTACCTTTCATTCTCGCAAAGTCGATAAAGGAAATACTCAACCATTGGAGTAGATATAACCAAAGCTTTGTTATGTTTTTGTTCTTGTTGTTGCTTTGTGTCAACATAATAATTGATCATTATAACTAAAGGATAGAATATTAAATATCCAGCATGTAAAGACATTACAGCCTCACTGACGGATTACTCGTTCGGCCATCAATCAAAACGAACAGTTGCCAGTCTCTGGTTAAATTTAATCTTTTGTCAAAACCCCCACAAACTAAACGCGTGTTGACGTGGTACACCCAACGGAAGCAATCTTAATTCAACTGTCAGAGAAATAAGCATCTGAGAAATGTCTTGAGAATGTCCTGGGAAATCTTAAACATGGAGTTTGTATTTAACGTCACAAGAATCATAGAATATAATGCTATTCACTCGAAATGCCTTATGTATTTATCAAGTAAATAAGAGAAAAAGAAACGAAGATATTTGCATAAGGATTCGTTTTATAAGTCATGATTTATTCATGAGATTCGGAAACGGGCAGGATAAGACGATTATGTTAATGATAGTGTTTCGATTATTTGTCTATTTATTTCCTTAAATACGTAGATTTCTATCAGAAATCTTGCGGTGAGACTGAGTGATAATGCACCTGGGCGTTGAAATTTTACCTGTTAAATAAAGGTTCTAAGATCAAACTTCTCTTGTGTAGAATGCTTATACACGTACAAATACACTTACTTCTGGTTTTCATCGATTACGATTATATCGGAATTTAGTGGGGAAGAATTGGAGAAGGGCTTATTTTTCACGCATCTCGACTTTATTTCCTCATAAGTCTTTATGATGTTCATTATAATTACGTTGGAAAATTAAACTACTTTGAAGGACTATTCCACCCTTTTCTTTTCTAGAATTTGTGTGGTGATTTATTTTCTGAATAAAATGAAATTTTCCAGGCCTCTACAATACCAAACAGCCAGACCAACGAATTCACCTCTGGTATTTTTTCCCAATTTTTCTGATATCTCTGGAAAATTCCATTCTATTAAATAAAATCATTCAATAAATTTTAGATGGGAAAGGAAGGAATATACCTCCAAAGTAATATGTTTTTCAACCTAATTGTACTTTAAATCATCAAAATGCATGAGGAAACAGTCGAGTTGCGTGAAATATCCACCATTCCCGTTTTTTTTTCTTTAAAATTCCGATATAGGCGCAGGAGTGGATGTGTGGTAAGCAGCTTGCTTACAAACCACATGGTTCCGGGTTCAGTCCCACTGCGTGGCACCTTGGGCAAAAGTTTTCTACTATAGTCTCGGGCCGACCAAAGCCTTGTGAGTGGATTTGGTAGACGGAAACTTAAAGACGCCCGTCGTGTATGTATATATATATATATTATATATATATATATATATATATATAATGTGTGTGTGTGTGTGTGTACGTATATGTTGTGTATCTGTGTTTGTCGCCCCCAACGTCGTAACTTAGCGGTTCGGCAAAAGAGACCGATAGAATAAGTACTAGGCTTACAAAGAAAAAGTTGTGGGGTCGATTTGATTCGACTAAAGGCGGTGCTTCAGCATGGCCGCTATCAAATGACTGTAACAAGTAAAAGAATAAAAAAAAATATACTCGTCATCTTAATCTAAAAGGTATTTGTAAAAAATTTCATCAAAAAATACCAATTTCTCAGAACATTATGATGAAACAAATTTGGTGAGATGAACACACCTCTGTAATCAGAAGATTATTGATGAAAAACAGGCCGATCTAATTGCACAAAGCAAAACACGATATGCCAAGTCAAGAGTAAATATCTCCTGCTTTTGACGGAGAATTGGAAAATATCAGAAAATTGCATAACACAACAATATTTTCATATGTGGAGGCGAATGGCCCAGTGGTTAAGGCAGCGGACTCGCAGTCGTAGGAACGCCGTTTCGATTCCCAGACCGGGCGCTGTGAGTGTTTATTGAGCGAAAACACCTAGTAGCTCCACGAAGCTCCGGCAGGAGGTGGTGGAAAACCCTTCTGTACCCTTTCGTCACAACTTTCTCTCACTCTTTCTTCCTGTTTCTGTTGTACCTGTATTTCAAAGGGCCAGCCTTGTCACACACTGTGTCACGCTGAATCTCCCCGAGAACTATGTTAAGGGTACACGTGTTTGTTGAGTGGTCAGTCACACGTTAATTTCATGAACAAATTGTTCCGTTGATCGGATTAACTGGTACACTCGTCATCATAACCGACGGAGTGCCACGATTTTCCCATTCTGTGATTAAAGTCTCACGTAGAACACTTATATAAAGCATCTCCATACGACACACTAATAAAGTACGTTTACTGATTATAACAACACTGGCCCTTGCCGATACTCACCTCCATGAGTCTCTTCAAATTCTAATGATCTGAAAACCTAAGTCATTCGTTTTTTGTTTGTTTACTCTTTTACTTGCTTCAGTCATTTGACTGGGGCCATGCTGGAGCACCGCCTTTAGTTGAGTAAATCAACCCCAGGACTTATTCTTTGTAAGCCTAGTACTTATTCTATCGGTGCCTTTTACCGAACCGCTAAGTTACGGGGACGTAAACACACTAGCATCGGCTGTCAGGCGATGTTGGGGAGACAAACACACACACACACACATATACATATAAATATATACGACGGGCTTCTTTTCAGTTTCCGTCTACCAAATCCATTCACAAGGCTTTGGTCGGCCCGAGACTATAGTAGAAGACACTTGCCCAAGGTGCCAGGCAGTGGGACTGAACCCGGAACCATGTGGTTGGTAAGCAAGCTACTTACTACACAGCCACTCCATGAAATTTGAGCACCTACCATAACTGATTTGGGGAAAGAAATTCCTCTCAGATCTGGAAATGCATGCTGGTTGCGACCTCTTGATGGTGATGGTGCTGCTGATGATGATGATTTTCATTTGCTACTGCTTGTTTCGCTCATTAGACTACAGCCATGCCAGGACACTGCCTTTAAGTATTTAGTCGAACAAATTCACCTTAGCACATTTTCTGAAGCCTGGTAATTATTTTATCGGTCTTTTTTCTGCCGAACCTGCAACGTTTTGAGGATATAAACAAACTGACACCGGTTGTCAGGTGGTGGTGGGGAGACAAACACAGACACAAAGATACACATAAACGCACTGATACACACACATATATTACTCTTTTACTGCGACCATGCTGGAGCATCACCATTTAGCCGAGCAAATCGACCCCAAGAGTAATTCTTTAGAGGCCTAGTACTTATTCTATCGGTCTCTTTTGCCGAACCGCTAAGTTACGGGGACGGAAACACACCACCATTTGTTGTCAAGCGATGTTGGGGGGACAAAAACAGACATACAAACATATACACACATACATATATACACATACATATATATATACAACGGGCTTCTTTCCGTTTCCGTCTTCAAATCCACTCACAAGGTTTTGGTCGGCCCGAGACTATAGTAGAAGACACTTGACTAAGGTGCCACGCAGTGGGAATGAACCCGGAACCATGTGGCTAGTAAGCAAGCTACTTATCATACAGCCATTCCTGGGCTTCTTTCAGTCTCTGTGTACCAAATCCACGCACAAGGCTTTGGTCGGCCCGGGGCTATAGTAGAAGATACCTGCCGAAGGTGACACGCTGTGTGATGGAACCTAGAACCATGTGGTTGGAACGCAAACTTCGTATCACACAGCCACGCCTGGATGAGGATTCAACATGACTTCTAAGTCCCATATACAACTGCAGCTGCTAAAATAGTGGAGTAGTAGAACAGTAGTCAAATTGGAAATGCTTTTTATGCCATGTTGGCCGAGCGATTGTTAAATAAACCATGATCATACAAGGCTCTCGTAAAAGCCTGTTTTAAGTTGGTATTGTCTGTTTTGTTCTGTATTTTCAATTTTTTAAATGTCACTTTTTGTAATGAAGGAATTGCTTACACATTTAACGAAAATTGTTCAGTGCCGTATGTGACATCGCAGGCAATGAAGAGTTAAATCATTTCCATTTACGCTGGGGACGAATTTGGCTTCGTATTAAAGGCGGTGCCTGCCCGTTTGTCTGCGTTTCTCAAGAGACATGAATAATTTTGATATTCTCTCCTTTCTTGTAATTGATTATGCACGTAAATGTTTAATGATGTAGTATATGAGAGACTGTTAATCTCTGTTGCTTTATTTATATAAGAAAATGAACACATATATTGCTGAAAATATCACATGGGAAAACTTTCAGGTTTTAATATGTGAAATAATCTCACTTTTTTTTTAATTCGTTTAAAGCATTGATTTAATTCTTTAAATATTAATTAGACTTTTGCCCTACTTTTAATGTTGAATTTTCTTGATGGTAAATCAGAGATAGACGTAGAAAATAAAGATTTTTCATATGTAATGTCATACATTCAATAAAGTCGGTAGGTGGGATGAAATGAAGCTGCAGACTGTAGTTTGTAGAGTAAGGGAGGAGGGGGGTTGGAATTCTCATCAAATTAACCTTCAGTTGCAATGCCGATCCTAGTTTTTTTTAAAGTATCTTTGGAAATACAAGTAGTCTACCTCTTCCGAAGTTCTCTTTATCAATACAAAGAAAATCAGTACTGAAGTATGTGACACACGCCGAAGAATAGGATGTGAATTCCTATGTTATTCAAATATTCTCTGGATGCAAGTTCATTTCCCCCATGCGACTGAAAATTTTGAAGCCATGAATATCACATAATTTCATTCTTCTACATTGTATATGTCCATTTTGTAAAAGCATGACAGGTCGTGATTTGAGACATATTTGCCAGCTGTTTCTAACAAGTTGAACAACCACGTAGAAGCTTTCTAAAATATACTAGTGTGCCCGTGCCGTAAGAAATGACGGCATAAAACTGATACGGAAAATAAAATTAAATTTAAAAGATTACAACCTTTATCTTAGCAATTGCTTCAACACCACGATTCTAGTGAAAACCTTATCACCAATGAGTTCACCTTGTTTTGGATGGTCCTTTACTAACATTTTAAGATTATTACTGCTTCTACTTCTAATCAATGTAACATATAATCGTCCATGGCTGAATACTGGTGACAGTAGGATGATGCCAATATTATTGAAGCTCTGCCCTTGTGGTTTGTTTATAGTCATTGAAAATGTTGAGATAACAGGAAACTAAAGGAAAAGGTTGTCTCACTGGGACGCAAGATGATGCGCTGAATAAAGGCCTCCTCGCCTTTCCTACTTCCCCAAAGTATTTTTCGATGAATGTAAAAAAACCTTGATGGACAGCACTAAGATCCGGGTTCCATTGAGTAAATTTCTCATGGGTTCACTTAAAATTATCAGTGAACTGATAACAAACATTATACACCGTAAATGTACACGCACACATTGGAACCGAAAAATTAAAGCAAATGAACTTCATAAAATGTAAACAAACCACTTCACTTGTGAAATGATTCTTCTGAGAGTCTTCTAACCTTATTTTATAGGGAGGTCTCTGCAGGCATATATAATATAGGGGGCATGTGCCGGACATGATAGTTTCAACAGCTTCTAACTAACTTTTTTTTCACTGATAACCTTGCTAATATTTATTTCAAGAAGAACCTTTGCTATGGTCTTATGTTGGAATACAGTATACGTATTTGATTGTTAACTTTGTTATATTTCCTTCGTAACAATATATATATATATATATATATATATGATTGATTTTGATTTTTCTAGTTTCAGCTAATGAGCTGTGGCCATGCTGGGGCACCGCCATTTATATATATATATATATATATATTAGGCGTAGGAGTGGCTGTGTGGTAAGTAGCTTGCTAACCAACCACATGGTTCCGGGTTCAGTCCCACTGCGTGGCATCTTGGGCGAGTGTCTTCTGCTATAGCCCCGGGCCGACCAATGCCTTGATTTGGTAGACGGAAACTGAAAGAAGCCTGTCGTATATATGTGTATATATATATATAAGTGTATGTGTTTGTGTGTCTGTGTTTGTCCCCTTAGCATTGCTTGACAACCGATGCTGGTGTGTTTACGCCCCTGTCAAAAGAGACCGATAGAATAAGTACTGGGCTTACAAAGAATAAGTCCCGGGGTCGATTTGCTCGACTAAAGGCGGTGCTCCAGCATGGCCGCAGTCAAATGACTGAAACAAGTAAAAGAATATATATATATATATATATATAATAGAATTTTTTTTTCGAAAAATTTTACCCTATATTAGATGTTAATTTAATAGTGTTCACTTCCGGACTCTCTCACTTTACGAGAGTTTTTTTAGTTCGAATTGCACGTGTGTCTCGAGATGGGCTTGAGAGTTTCTATTTTGGATATATTTGTTGTGCTCATGACTTAGTGTTCACTTCTTCTATGGGTATAAGTAAATATTTCACTTATTTCTTTGCCGCATTCATCACTGATGAAAGGAAGGTTCGTAAAACTAACTCAGAAATCGGGTCCGATATGGTAATAACGGGATTTTTTAGAAATTTCTGTCGGCTTTCTTCGAAACGCATGCTTGTAGGGATAAATTACATGGTTATTGAGGTTGTGTCTATTTTCGGCATATTTTGGCATTAGAAATTTTTTCTTTTGCCCTTACTCATAAATTGTGTATATATATAAGTGTGTGTGTGTGTGTGTGTGTAAACATGACAACAATATAAACATTTCCAAACTGCGTTTGTATCACAGCTATTACTCTCATTGTCATCTCCTAAATGACATGTGGTGAACACGACGCTCTCTTTACCATTTCCTCTCTCTCATTGCTATTACTTTCTCTCACTCCCTACCAGTCATGACTATTACTCTCACTACTTCTCCTTCACCGAATTACTATTTTCTCTCTTCTCCTTTCACTCATACTACTCTTTCCCTCACTCCCTCCTACTGCGTGATTTTGAACATATATATATAAACAAACACTATGCTAATTATCATCCTGAGTGTGTGTTCTGTTTAGAAATATATTTGTTCGCATAAGTATTACATGCGTCTGCTTTTAGTTTCCATGGTTATTTACCGCTAGAGCTCTTTACCTTTTATTCCTATAATAATTCTTATTATTTAAAAAAAAAACCATTATTATTATCATTGCTGTTGTCGTTGACTTCATTGATATTTATTAGTTTCGCAATAAAGAAATAACTTTAGTCTTGTTCTTGTTTTTTATTCCCAAATTTCGGTGGCCGAGTAACAAAGCTGGTTCGTATTTAGTCGATTGTATATATTTCCACAGACGCAATCTTTCAAGCTGTTTGTCTGAAATGTTCAGTTTCTAAATACTAATTGCATTTGTTTCATCTTGGTAAACACTATTTGTATCCACTTTCTTTTGTTCTTTTTGTTCAAGGATACTATTACATAAGCTATAATAATAACCACTGATATAAATGTTAATCTTTTTTTAGGGCAATAGCAATTATATGTCCCACATGTTATGGCTTCTGTTGTTGGTGCAATATCCACGTGATCTAAGTGAATTTACTTCAGGAAAACTACTTGATTTGGGTTTACTATACTAGAACACAAATGTAATCTGTTTTATCTAGATTTCGTTAGTATTACAAATCGGCAAAATCTATCGATATATCCGTGAAATTCGTGTCGAACACTACGTAAGTAGATATCAGTTTCTAGTGAACCTTGTTTGATTTCTTATGATAGCTGCTTGCCTTCATTTATTACTATCATAATTTCTTTCTAACTTACTTTCATATTTATTATGTAGCTATTCGCAAAATTACATCTTTGATCAAGATACTAACTTATTATTTACCTAACCCACGCAGAAACTTATGTAATTACTTTCTTATTGATGTATTTGCTAACATGATTTCTTTTTTATTTACTAAATCCTTTCCTAACGTAATAATTTTACTTCCGTATTTATTTGTTTATTAACTTACCGAGTAACTTAATCATTACTTATGACTCACATTATTTACTAATTTATATTTTTATCTACTTACCACTATTTGTATAGGTTCGAGGCATGTTCAGACACAAAATATATTGGTCGTTGTAGTGTACGCCAGAGGAAACTAACTTCACTCTTTTACGACAACAGTAATATAGGACATTGGAGTTTCGTTGTGTCACGTCCGCCAGAAGCAACAGCAACACCAGTGGATGCGCAATGGCCGAGTGGTTAGGGCAGCGGACTCGCGGTCGTAAGAACGCGGTTTCGATTCCCAGACCGGACATTGTGAGTATTTATTGAGCAAAAACACTTAAGCTCCACGAGGCTCCGGCGGGGTGGGGGTGAACCCCGCTGTACTTTTTCACCACATCTTTCTCTCACTCTTTCTTCCTACTTTTGCCACAAAGCAGAGGAATTATGGTGTAACCCAATATGGTGGGGTAAACTTTCAGACCCTAGTCTAGATTGCGAATCCTCTGTACCCCAGTATGGTTGAGCTCTCCACCTGTTAAAAGCCACCGTTTACTGAATGAGGATAACAACGTAGCTTTCGCGCCCGTGCAACCGCCAGTCTATCGAATGTGGTGGGTGGATCTTCAAGTTGCCACACGCATTCTTAGTAGCTGAGAGTAGGCTCGAATTAGAGATTATTTTTTGTGGCTAATGGCGTGAATCCTGAGAAGAAGAAGAGGAAGCCTCTGACCTTATCTATAATTTCAACGAGCAAATTGTTTGCTGAACAATGTTTACAGCTTCCGACCGATAGAAAACCGTTATTTGCACCATGTACAGTGAGAACTGGAACGAATATTTGCGTACCGTAAATCCTCGAGTATTGTCCGCCCTTGAGTATATTACGCAGGGGATTTTTAGGGGACTGTACCTCTGAAAAACCTAAACCTTGTGTATAATACGCACCTCTTCTCTAACTTGAGTCAAGGAGGTCTATATAACGTCCTTGGTTTGTAAAAATGTATTGTAAAAATTATTATTGTATATATAACATAATGCAAACGTTTAGCTTTTTTGTGCATTTTGTTTGCAGAAAATAAAGTAATAACAGTAATAACGTTTAATAAATGTTGCTTACTGCAAGTTATGGATGATCCTTTTATGACTTCATTGCTTTCAGGCTTAGCTTAAGGTATTTTCGCGCCCGACATCACAAAATGCGTCTGAATACACATAGCCAGACAGCAAATACAGACTCGGACATTGCTTAGAAAATAATTTTCATTTTTAACCTCGTATATAGTACGCACTAGGGATTTTCGACCTTTAAATTTTGGGGAAAAAATGCAAACTATACTCGAGGATTTACGGTATTTATTCTAAACATATCTGGGCAGATTCAGACGCAAAATGTGTTGTTGAATGTAATGTACGTCATAGAAGAATCGTTTCAGATTTCGCTGAAGAAGGTGCAAATAACGTTGTTTTTTCTTAACAGCAAACTTACTTATTTCATACTTACATGGTTAAGTACTGCTTATAAATACATGCACATAATACATAATCATCATCATCACGTGACCGACCAGTCCATCAGATGTAGTTACACATCGCTGGTCACAATGCCTTCGAATGACGCCACCCCGCTGGCTAAGCGAGCAGGCCAACAGAAGAAAGAGTGGGAGAAAGAGTGGTGAAAGAGTACAGCAGGGATCACCACCCCCTGCCGGAGCCTCGTGGAGCTTTTAGGTGTTTTCGCTCAATAAACACTCACAACGCCCGGTCTGGGAATCGAAACCGCGATCCTACGACCGCAAGTCCGCTGCCCTAACCACTAGGCCATTGCGCCTCCACACATAATACATATGTTACATATATATTAAATACACTCAGCTGGCAAAAATGAGTAGTACCTGTATTTCATGGGACCAGCCTTGTCATATTCTGTGTCAAGCTGACTCTCCCTGGGAATTACGTTAAATGCTTACGTGCCCGTGAAGTGTTCAGCCACTTGTACGTCAGTTTTACGAGCAAGCTGTTCGGTTGATTGCCGGTTATTGAATACAAAGGCGGCGAGCTGGCAGAAACGTTAGCACGCCGGGTGAAATGCTTAGCGGTATTTCGTCTGCGTTACGTTGTGAGTTCAAATTCCGCCGAGGTCGACTTTGACTTTTATCCTTTCGGGTTCGATAAATTAAGTACCAGTTACGCACTGGGGTCGATGTAATAGACTTAATACCTATGTCTGTCCTTGTTTGTCCCCTCTGTGTTTAGCCCCTTGTGGGTAGTAAAGAAATAGGTATTTCGTCTGCGTTACGTTGTGAGTTCAAATTCCGCCGAGGTCGACTTTGCCTTTCGTCCTTTCGGGGTCGATAAATTAAGTACCAGTTACGCACTGGGGTCGATGTAATCGACTTAATACCTATGTCTGTCCTTGTTTGTCCCCTCTGTGTTTAGCCCCTTGTGGGTAATAAAGAAATAGGTATTTCGTCTGCGTTACGTTGTGAGTTCAAATTCCGCCGAGGTCGACTTTGCCTTTCGTCCTTTCGGGGTCGATAAATTAAGTACCAGTTACGCACTGGGGTCGATGTAATCGACTTAATACCTATGTCTGTCCTTGTTTGTCCCCTCTGTGTTTAGCCCCTTGTGGGTAATAACGAAATAGGTTATTGAATACATATTTCTTTCATATATTCTAATATATTTATTCTTTGCATACTTGCTAACTCATTACTTCCTAATCTAATTATGACCTGGACCAGCTGGGTCGGCCAGGCTGCCTAGTGCCGAGTCAGCTCCGCTGGCCACAGCATTCTCTCCATTCCCTGCGTACTCTCACCATTCTCATCCACGTTGTTCCAAACATCATTATTAAATCGTCTTCCCACCTGATTGGAGGTCTTCCAAGTGATCTCTTCTCCTCGTGCGGGTACCACTCGGTAACTGCACGGCTCCACCGATTGTCTGTGAACCTCGCGACATGACCGGCCCATCGTAGCTTTGCGTGGTGATATTCTGCGACGATGTCCTTCACTCCTGTTCTATTCCCGATCACCTCGTTACGGATGTGACTCTTAGTGAGATTCCCCACATCGACCTTTCCATGGCTCTCTGAGCTGTAAGTAGATGTTGTTCTTCTTTCTTCGCCAAGGCCCAAGTCTCACATGCGAATAGCATTGCAGGCAAGACGGTGCTGTTGAAGAGATTGGTGCGAGTTTCCTTGTCTAGGTGAAGGATGTGCTGAAGGTGAACTTAATTATATAATCAAAAAGAAATAGGGCCGTCTATCGTTATTGAATATGTCATTGTATCACCATAGAACAAGCTTTCGCTTGTTAGTAGTTCCCATTACTGTAGGTGTAGAGGCGCATGGCTTAGTGGTTCATGTGCTGGACTCATGATCGTAAGATTGTGGTTTCGATCCTGGACCGGGCGACGCGTTGTGTTCTTCAGCAAAACGCTTCATTCCCTGTTGCTCCAGTCCATTCAGCTGACAAAAGTGAGTCATCCTGTGACGGACCGGCGTCCCTTTTCAGGTGGGGAATTTATATGCCATGAAAACCGGGAGGCCGGATCTTCTGAGTCTATATGACTCGGGAAGGAACTTTACTCTTTATCTTTTTGCTGAAGGTTCCCATGTAGTCGCAAGACAAGTTAAACATCCTTTTGATCCTTCTATCCTTGAGCCAGTGAAACATTGGCTAAGCTGTTATGGCTAGTAGGAATAAAAGTTGCACAATATTAATTTATTAGTATTTTATCTACTGAAAGCAAAGCCTGTTAGTTCAGCCACCCGCTCTGAAGATATAAACTGAAAGCGTAAAACAGAAGGGAAGAGAGTGAGAATAAGAAAGATTTGTTCACTGATAATTTTGTTAAACAAGGGGCTAACATAGGGTTGCTCAATGTACTGAAAACCCCAGACAAATTTCCCGGCCGCATTTTATTTTTGCAAACAAAATAGTGCTTGATATTTAAGTAATGAGATTGTCATAAAGTAACTGTAACACCGTCCATCATACTTTTTTCTACGGAAGTGGAAATAAAGATTTTAAAAAATTTATTTTGAAATATTCTCCGGGGAACAAAAAGTCAGAAAAAAATACTGCAGAGAATTCTATCTGAAAATCTAAGCTCTGACAACTCAATGTCTTAATTAACTTATTTATTTAAACATTATCTATTTACTTAATACTTATCACTTACTACTTACTAAAATAATTACATACTTGCTAGCAAAACACCATCCTCTGAAGGTTTTGTGGTCAATGAACTCATTTCTTAACCTTCCTATCTCTCCTTAATTTCCTCTCTCCTTCTTTCCCTCTCTGCTTTACACTTTCAATTTCTTATCTTCAGAAGAGAAATTAACAAGCTTATTGGTTTATTACTTCAGCAAAATAGTCGCCTTGACTTGTTTAGTTAGGAAAGGTGACAATAGTAGAGATTTTCACCATTTTCATATCGTTATTATTAGTCAACTTATTTACGCACTTATTACTACATTGAAAGACGTATGAATATTACATAATATCTTTTACTTCAGCCGTCTATTAACCCCATAAATCTTAGTCTATTATAGACTACGTCTGAAACGGAAATGTAATGTGTCATTCGTGATAAATGTTTCTATACAAATAGCACCGAACAGATATTTAGCAACAATATACAATGATATTTAATGGTCACGTGTATTAACTTATGCAACAATACGACATCTAAGGTTGGGATTTAATCAATCGACCCTGTCGGGCTCGATAAAATAAAGTACCCCTGAAGGACACAGAGTATTGATGAAAGCTATACATTTCTTTAAAACGGGTGGCTTTGTGCCTTTGATAGAAATCAACGTAGCCAATACTTAATCTCTCTATTTAAATGTGAATCGTCTGTATTTATGCTTCCCTTTTATACAAAAGCTACAAAACGAACATTCACAACCATATATATTATTATTCACCATCTTACATGGAAAATTTTTGTAGCATATTTTGACAAAAAACAACCAAGTATCCTTTATACTAAGTTCTGCTGTCTTTCAAGAAGGGCGACAAAGAAGAAAATCAACTGGAATGGCATACTATTTGTAAGAAGTAGAAACGCAAAAAGTTAGAATAGAGTGGAAATGTTATTATATAAAAGTATCGGAAATCTGTTTGTGTGACGTAAATCTTATATTTATTCTTCCTCCTTCACTCTATCTTTAATCTTTTACACCAACTCTCTCTCTCTCTTCCTCTTTCCCTCTCTTTTCTCTCTCTCTCTCCATCCTTCACTGGAATAGTCGAATAGAGGAAGAAATTGAGAATGAAAATAACTCAAGAAGAGAGAGAGAGATACATAGATGGAGAGAAGGGGGGAGTACTGGCGATCAACCCCAAAAGCATGAAAGGGAAAGTCTACCAGGGCAGAATAATACTCTTTTCTACTCTAGGCACATGGCCCGAAATTTTAAGAGAGGCAGGGCCAGTCGATTTCATGGACCCCAGTAAACAACTGGTACTTAATTTATCGACTTCGAAAGGATGAAAAGCGAAGTCAACCTCGGCGAAATTTGAACTCAGAATGTAAAGACAGACGAAATACCGCTAAGCATTTCGCCCGGCATGCTAACGTTTCTTATTTCTTTACTTCTCACAAGGAGATGAAAGTCACTAAAAGGGTCGCGAAGAGTGACTAAAGAGCTTCGACTAACAAACAGCACATTGCTTGACAACCAACGCTGGTGTGTTTACGCCCCCGTAACTTAGCGGTTCGGAAAAAGAGCAACACATTTAATAACCGAACGATGTATTAGTTGGTTATTTAACCAATAGGCTAAGAATAAAGAAGTGATGTTGAACCAGCGCTTGTGTTATTATTTGTGTGGTGGATCCCCTCCCCCCAGGATACAACAAGACCAGTAAGGTAAATAAACCTAAATACTTTCATTATGTCAATATAAGAGTGGCTGTATGGTAAGTAGCTTGCTTACTAAGCACATGGTTCCGGGTTCAGTCCCACTGCGTGGCACCTTGGGCAAGTGACTTCTACTATAGCCTCGGGCAGACTAAAGCCTTACGAGTGGATTTAGTAGACGGAAACTGAAAGAAACCCGTCGTATATATGTATATATATGTGTGTGTCTGTGTGTGTGTATATATATATATGTTTGTGTTTGTCCTCGAACATTGCTTGACAACCGATGCTGGTGTGTTTACGTCCCCGTAACTTAGTGGTTCGGCAAAAAAGACCGATAGAATAAGTACTAGGCTTACAAAGAATAAGTTCTGGGCTCAATTTGCTCGACTAAAGGTGGTGCTCCAGCATGGCCGCATTCAAATGACTGAAACAAGTAAAAGAGTATGGGTGGTGATCCGGCAGAACCTTTAACATGCAATAAAATTCAGCTTGTGGCATTTCATCCGGTTTTATGTCCGAGTTCAAATGAGGCCATGGTTGTCTTTGCCTTTCAGCCTCTCGGGATCAACAACATAAGTGTAGCCTCTTATGTATGTCTATGTGAATGATGAGTGGAAGCACATGGCCTAGTGGTTAGAGCAGCGGACTCGCGGTCGAGGGATCGCGGGTTTGAATCTCAGACCGGGCGATGTGTGTGTTTATGAGCGAAACACCTCAGCTCCGGCAGAAGGTAATGGCGAAACTTCTGCTGACTCTTTCGCCGCAACTACTTTCTCTCACTCTTTCCTCCTGCATCTTGCAGGCGTCCGTCCAGGTGGGGAACCTATACGCCAAGAAACCGGGAAACCGGCCCTAATGAGCCAGGCATGATTCGAGAAGAAACAAACAACAAAATATGAATGATGAGCTAACAAATCAACAGGAGAGATTTTAACGCGTTAGCAAGATATGATAGATATATATATACGGACTAATTTTACCTCATACTAATTTAATACGATACGCAGGCATCGCTGGATACCGCTTCCAATAACAACAAAATACATTTCGCGGCGTTTTACATTACGCTATTAGTGACTATATAGATATTTAATGATGGTATAAACGATATTTAATTATGTCTCCCATCGTAATTAGAGATGTTATGCTCAATTACTAATGATTTATTATCAAACGATATAAAATTATGTAATGATATATTTTCAGATTATATATATTTTATCTTTTATCTTTTTACTGGTTTCAGCCCAGGGCTGAGGTTATGCTGGAGCAACACCTGTAGTTACTCGGTGTTGTTTCCGATATTGTTTTTGGTGAAGTAGCGAGTTGGACGGAGCTGTTCTTCTATGCGTCTCCTGCCGCGATGTAGGTTGATCTGGTATCTGACAGAAATCTGTCCAGACGTTCCTTGAAAACTTCCACATCAACACCAATAAGATCTCTAAGGTTGCCTGGAAGGATACTGAACAATTGCGGTTCTTTATATATATATGTGCAATATTTTAGGCTGGCATAAAAAATATTTAACGATGACAAAAACACAGGCATAAATCAATAATAATAATGATAATTATTATTATTGTTGTTGTTGTTATTGTGGAGGCACATGGCCTAGTGGTTAGAGCAGCGGACAAGCGATCGGGGGATTGCGGATTCAAATCTCAGACCGAGTGAGCGAAACACCTAAGCTCCACGCGGCTCCGGCAGAAGGTAATGGCGAACTTCTGCTGACTCTTTCGCCACAACTTTCTCTCACTCTCTCTCCTCCTACATCTTGCAGCTCACCTGCGACGGACCTGTGACCCGTCCAAGTGGGGAACCTATACGCCAAGGAAACCCGAGAAACTGGCCCTTATGAGCCAGGCATGACTCGAGAAGAAACGAACAGAAATTGTCTGACAACTATGACTGGGTTCTCCTGCTAGTGTAGCATGGTACTGAGTCGTGTTGCCAGACATTGAATTTTCCAGCAACCCCTCTCTTGACCCAGGGAAGCACTACTTTGATATAGGCAACTATGTTGAGTGTGAGGCCGTGTGGAAAGATGAATGGAGGCATAACGTCGCCATCACTTGTGATCATTCCAAACACCATGATGTTGACTGGATGTTAGATTTTTATCACTCTCTGTACATGTTTTGGAGATACGCACATCCAACGGTTGTTCTGTGTTCGCCATCTTAGCCTGGCAGAATTTTTTTCTCGTGTGAGAAAAACCCAAAGCATGTTCGGTTGGAGGGGGGATCCTTGATGCCCCTTTTTCATCTTGTATGAGGAATACTGAATGTCTTCATGTAATATCTGCCTCACAAGAAACTCAAACACTTGGTGATGGACCTGATTGATTTGGAGGGATCGTTGTCAATCATGGCCTGAATCTCACCAACAAATTCAGGAGTTCTTTTCTTATCAGAATGATCGGAGTGAATTTTCCGAGCTGCCGTATCTTAGTAATCACTATTAGACTCATCCAACTCTTTCCGAATCCTCTGCACTGTCCTCAGATTGAAACCCAAACATTCTGAAATGTTCGTATTGGAGCTTCCGGCGCAAATGTCAAGCTTTACAGCATGTCGTTTCCAAATTTCTGGTGGAATGAATTTCGTCATGTTACTGTTTTTCTCACAGACAGTGCACAACTATACTGAGTAGTCAGCAAAACCAAAAACAAACAATACGCATGCGCGAAATTAAAAATATAAAATGGCGACAATTTACTCATCACACCCTGTATATATGTGCATATAGACATAAACATATACATACATATACATATACGTGTATATATATATGTATATATATGTATATATATATGTGTATATATGTGTATATATATATGTGTGTATGTATGTTTGTATGTATGTATGTTTGTATGTATGTATATATGTTTGTATATATGCATGTATGTATATATATGTATATATATATATATATAAATACACATATATATATGTGTATATATATACATATATATATACATATATATTCATACAAACATATATATACATATATATATATTTATATATATATATATATATATATATAGAGAGAGAGAGAGAGATATATTTAAGTTTGTATGTATGTATAGACACACACACACACACACACACACAGTCTCCTTTCAACAATGCTATTTCATAATATATATTTTATGAAACCTACTTCAAACATACTTGAAAACGAATAATGTGTATTTTTATTGCACTCTGTTTCAGTCATTCGTAATGTCTTTGCAGCCATTGACTGAAAAGAGAGTTATAATGAACAAGAGAAGGGGGAAAAAAACAAACTACTGAACACAAAAAGACCGTTTCCTTCAGTTTCATTCATAACTACTATTTTTCTACAAAAACATATTTGTTCAAATTAACAGAAGAAAGTGACGCCATATATAGAGAATGATCCGAAAATAAAAGACAATACTGTTATTATTGATTACTTTTCGTTTCCGCTCTTAGCGAAGTACATCTCGTAAACTTCGTCAAAGTTTTATTTTAAGTTATGTTCTTTTCTTTTGTTTTATGAGATACGATTTCAGTTTAAAGTAATTTTTATGGTACCGTGTGTTGTTTCTTACGACAGCAATTACTGTTTATACTCTCTTTTATTGATTTTGTTAGTTAAACAGGATAGATTCTAGAAAGCAGGGAAAGAGTCAAAATAATCTACTTATTTTATCGACAATAGAAAGATAGCAAATAAAATACGCCCCAGAGGTCCATTTGAGCCAATTTAGATGCAGTAAATACTATAAACCACTTCGTCCGACAGTCTTGTTTTTCAGGCGGTTATATGTCTCTGGTTCCTTTTACCTTTATTTGTTATACAGACGCGAAATTGCCCTTTTATAGAAGGAAATATATTAAGGATGAATTAGAACTTTGTATATATATAGTATAAATTTCTATTTTATTGAACGCAAAAATATGAAAAGTAACGTTTTCAAGTGTTTCTACTCTGCTGGCCGCTTCTATAAGTATTTTTCTACGTATATCGATTTCGTCTGCTTTTCCTATCGCCTTAGTAAATCATTGGATAAGAGAACTGAAGAACACATTCACATATATTACACAAACTTTGACTAACGTTATTACCAAGCCCATTTTTAATTCACAGAAAATTCATTTATGTCTTGTCTGCAAATGTTTACATCTAAAATTAGGCTGTAAGCATCATTACATTACATTACATTACCAATCTGTCTGGTGTACCTGTGCATCATTAAGGCAAATTTATGATGGTTAAGAGAATTAAGAGGCAAGCTAAGAGCTGGCTAACGAGAAATATGTATAAAAGCGTGTTATAAAGTTTTTTCTGTTATGTAATCTCCTTGTTTAGGCCCAAACCTACTCAGCAACAATGAAAGTATCCTCAAAATCGTTCTAATCATGTATGCTGTTTGTTCCTCCTCGAGCTATCCCTGGCTCATAAGGGTCGGTTTCTCGGTTTCCTTGGCGTATAGTTTCCCCACCTGGACGGGACGCAGGTCCGTCGCAGGTGAGCTGCAAGATGCAGGAAGAAAGAGTCAGAAGAAGTTGTGGCGAAAGAGTCAGTAGAAGTTCGCCATTACCTTCTGTTGGAGCCGCGTGGAGCTTAGGTGTTTCGCTCATAAACACACACATCGCTCGGTCTGAGAATCGAACCCGCGATCCCTCGACCGCGAGCCGCTGCTCTAACCACTGGGCAACTCCACCTAATCATGTATAGTATATTTAAAATTACTAAATCCGACGCATGCTTCCGTTTCTTTCTTTTCTTTAGTGACAGACTTAACTTTCAGGCTTTGGGGATCTGGTATTTTTAACAGGTTAGTTGAACACATAGAAAGTCTTAAATGGGTGCTGTCGGACCTTGTTCTTTGCATATCTTCCTTTTATAATTAGGCTATTGTTAGAATAAATAATTCAGTACAGCAAAATTCTTCCGCTCACATTGTCTCTCTCTCTCTCTTTCTCTTCCTTGGTCTTCATACATATATATATATATATAATGGTAATCTGTATATTATACTTTAAGCTGAACAATGCATCTGCTTTAGGTATGATATACAGATTGCTACTGTCTTCGAACTGGTATTGTTTTTGCCACATGTAACGAATATATGTGTGTGCGTGTGGAAAAAATTTTATCGTCATTACTTGTGAGGGAGGTGGGGGCCGAAGAACCTATATTGCCAGAAACAAAAGTGCAATATAGGTGCTTCAGCACACTCACTCACAATTAGAGACAACACAATTTTTCCTTGATGGTATTATATTATGCTAGCTGTTTACATTATATTGTATATTTTCTATACATATATATATATAAACTTAGATCAGTGCTACTCAAAGCGGTAGGCAGCATACCGGTACTGGTCCACGAGCCATCAGCTGCTGGTATGCAGCGAGTTTCCAGAAAAGAAAGAAACATTAGAAAATGCTTATAAAATGCTTATAAAATGCTTGTAAAATGCTTATGTAATATTGCATTATTTGTTTACAAAATAAATGTAAGATAAAACAAGTTGTCAATTTTTATTATATTCATTATATATATTGTTTCTAGTATACATTAATATTACCAGTCCCTGGCACAATGGAAAACATAACTGCCGGTACGGCACATCAGGTAGTTTGAGAAGCACTGACTTAGATAACTTAGATATATTTCGACCAAAGATGGGTCCAGTCCATGTCTAACTTAAGAACACCTACTAATAGGATTAGCTAAATCCTTTTTAAGTCAAGTTTTGTGGTATCATGGTCCCTTCGAGTAGGGAGTTCTTGTTAAAGGAATTGTACCCAGGTATATTTGGTTTATCTGTTATCCCTTAAAGAAATTTGTCTAGATTTTGTTTAAATGTGATGGGATCCTTTTCCTCTTTGATTTGTTTCGGGACAATGTTAAATATGACAGGACCTAATAAAGAACAGAAATTGTGTTGCAGTGTATTTATGTGTTGTGATCTTGAATTAGATAGGGGATGTGTGGCCCTTGGTCCTAGCTTTGGATGAATTTTGAAGCTGATGTTGAGGTCGTTTGGGCAATGCTGATGGTATATTCTCCACATCGTGCAAATGATGTATTGATCGCGGCGGCGCTGGAGAGAATAGAGTTTCAATGCTTTCAAGCAATCCAATAATCAAGATCAGTTATGCCCTTAATTATTTTAGTAATTGTTCTCTGGAGTGATTCAATTTTCGAAATGTTTCGTTTTGTATAGAAGACCACAAGGGTCAGCAGTATTCGAGGTGTTGCCGTACAAAGAAGCAGAAATGATGAATGATGACACCTTGCTATCCGGACCGGAAGATCCTTAGGATCCAGGAGCTCATCCTACGTGTTATATCGATTTATTGTTGATGTGGGCACTCTAGCTGAGATTGTTGCTAACAATTACTCATAGGTCCTTGATAGCATTAGATGCTGTGAGTGGTCGCCCGGAAGGAAGAGAGTATGACTGTTTTAGCATAGTCTTTCTTCCAAAATGCATCAGTTCAAATTTTCCCCCGCTTAGTTGCATTTTGTCTTTGCTTGCCCATTGACTCACAGCATGTAGATCAGACTGGAGTTCAGTTCGGTCTTCTTTCCCATTGATAATTTTCTAGAGCTTGGAGTGGAATCATCAGCGAATACTTTTACTTTGCTGTGTGTGTTTTATGACGCTGGAAAGGTCGTTTATATAGACTATAAATAGAAGCGGGCCAAGACAGTCCACGAAGGCACACCACTGGTGACTTTTGCTGGGCTTCAGTAGATTCCACCGAACACAGCATGTTGTTCTGTTCACCAGGAAATACTCAATCTAGTGTAGTAGTTGTCCACGGATTCCACCATTTGACAATTATGACAATTGGATATTGTGGTAGATTCTATTGAACACTTTACTGAAGTCAAGATATACGACATCAGAGTTCGAACCTGATCCCAAAGCTTTAAGAACATCATCGACGTTGTGTAAGAGCTGTGTTAGACAGTCCCTGCCGCAGCGAAAGCCATGCTGATTTGAACACACACACGAACACAAGGAAATGGATAACAGTGAGCAAGTCAAAAATTCGAGGTCACAATCAATGTTTTCTTTGTAATTAATATATACCCTACTAAAAACCAATTAAATTGGTTTCTATATATATATCTTCGTAAAGACAAACATAAGTCGATAGATAGATGGATAGATAAATCCTTAAATCCTTAAAATTGTTTCAGCCTGAAAGCTGCGGCCATGCTGGGGCACCGCCGTTGACTGTGCTACACTAGTATGTGAAACCATCTCTGATACGTGGCACTTGGTCAACAAGGGTGTTCGATACCGCTGCCCGCATCTATGTTTCTTGCCGAGAGGTAGGCTCATCCGGAACCCCTGACAAGAAGAGATCGTGTTTAAGCCCACATCCACACTAGGCAGTGCTCTCAGGCATTTAGGAAGGAAGGGTAAACAGACAGACAGATACATACATACATACATACATACATACATAGAAAGATTGATAGATAGATAGATAGATAGATAGATAGATATAGATATTAATGTGTGCTTCATAAGTAATCATACTTACCGGTAATCAAACAATTTTACAGACTGTATATTGTGTAGCAATAAATATTGTTTAAATGCTTAGATCCGTCCTCTTAGAGTAGGAGAAAGGAAAATCAAGTGACGTGTGTCGGGTTTATACAAATACTCACATAAGAAAGTGATATTGGATTGAATCATAAAATTCACTCTTAATTGTAGCTAGGATAAATCGAACAGCATTTTACTACCATTTATCCTTAAAATAATAACTACCTATATATATACATACATATATATATATATATTTATACTAAAGCAAATAAATCTTCATATTTCGAGAAACTAATAATATACATCAAATAAAAGTCTGACGAAGAGGTGATGGAAAAGGAAAGTAGTGGTGGTGGTGGTAATAGTAGTAGTAGTGGTGATAGTAGCTGTAACAGCAGTGGTAGTGGTCGTGATGGTAGTGGTAGTAGTAGTGGTGGTGGTGGTAATAGTAGTAGTAGTGGTGATAGTAGCTGTAGCAACAGTGGTAGTAGCGGTGATGGTAGTAGTGGTATGGTGGTAGTGGGAGCAGCAGTGATGGTGATGGTGGTGGTGGTAGTGGTGTGGTTGTGGTGGTGGTGGTGGTAGTAGTAGTAGTGGTGGTGGTGGCAGCAGCAGTGGTGATGGTGGTAGTAGTAGTAGTTAGAAGAAGAAGAAGAAGAAGAAACTATACACGAAGACACATATATGAATATACTGTCTCCTTTCTGAGGTGGAGCTCTTTCAAAACGTTTTCCAGAACCAAGAAATAAGACGCAGTTGCACCATTTTAATTTCTCTCGGGTGTCTGCATCTGTCTGTGATGTTGTGGTGGGTCTTTTTCTTCTTTTTTAATACCCGGAAATCTGTGTTTACGTGCGCCTGATTCTCTAAGTCCGTGTGCTTTGTATGTGTTGGTGGTGGTAGTTGAGGGCGCGGTGGTCGTGATGGTTCTGCGTCGTTTAACGAGGAGGATTCATTTGTTCAATCAACTGAATTACTCCTGGATTAACAAGCAAGTGATTAACGGCTTAGTGATTACGATATTCGGCTCATGATCGTAAGGTCGTCAGTTCGATTTCCGGTGGTGCGTTGCGTCCTTGAGCGAGACACTTCATTTCCCGTTGCTTCTGTCCACTCAGCTGGCAAAAATGAGTAATCTAAACGACCAGCCTTGTCACATTATGCGTAAAGCTAAATCCCCCCTGAGAAAGGGTTCGCGTGTCTGTGGGGTACTCAGCCAGTCACACATTAATTTTACGAGTAGACTATTCTGTTGATCGGGTCGACTGGAATTCTTATCATCGTAACCGAGGGTTTGATAGAACAAATGTAACTGGTTGAGTATTCCGCAGACTCGTGAACTCTTTATGTAATTCGTAGGCAGAATTAACTCGCGAGACAAGGTCCTAACTTTGAATTATACGTACAATCGACTCGATGGGCTTCTGTGCAGTTTCCATTTGCCCAAAAACAAATTTAACTATTCAGATAGACTCTACCAGTGTTCTGTGCATTGTGTGTGTCCATATGCATGTTTGCGTGTATGTGTGTCTGCATATGTATGAGTGTGTGTGTGTGTGTGCGTGTGTATGTATATGTGTGCGTGTATGAGTATATATATATATATAGATAGACAGATAAAACTTACTTGGAAAAGGATGCGTGGCATTCGATCATACAATATAGATAATATATAAATATATGCATATATATATATACATATATGTACACACCTACATCTATATGTATATATACATGCATATATGGGTACAGGTTTAACGGTTTTTTTTATGTCCTGTACCCATATATGCATGTATATATACATATAGATGTAGGTGTGTACATATATGTATGCATATATGCATATATTTATATGCATATATTTATATATATATATATATATATATATACAGGGGTTGGACAAAATATGGGGTAGCACCGCCCTTGGCAGCAATTATTACAGCTTGAGGTCTACGAGGTATCGACTAGTACAAAGTTTGAATTGTTCCCAAAGGAATTTTTGTCCATTCTTCTGCTAAAACAGTCTCCAGTTCTTGTAGTAATGATGGTGGAGGATATCCACTCCTTACTTGTTTTTCTAAAATGCACCATAACTGTTCAATAATATTGAGATCTGGGAACTGTGGTGGCCAGATAAGATGTTCAACTTCACTAGAATGTTCCTCGTGCCATTCAGTAACAAATTTAGCTGTGTGAATTGATGCATTATCATCCGGAAAGATTGCGTTTCCCTCCGGAAACAGTTCCGCAACCATAGGATGAATTTGATCAGATAAAATATTTAGTTTTGACTATTAATTCTGCCATGAAGGGAAACCATTGGGGCGGCGGATTTCCAAGATATAGCCCCCCAGATCATTACGGATCTTCCGTGTTTAACAGTTGGGAGAAGGCAGTCTGAGTCCAATGCTTCTTTTGGCTGTCTCCACACATATACTCGGTCGGTAGTCGGAAATAATGTAAAGGATGACTCGCCCGAGAAAATAAAATTCTTCCACTTGTCTAGGGACCAATTCTGTAGGTTTTTATTCCACTCTAAACGCCTTACAACGTTTGATTTTCTGATTGCAGCACTCCCGTGAAATCCGGCTGTGTGCAGCTCCCGGCGAACAGTTTTTGAGGAAACTGGGTTCTCAAGGTGGTCATTAAGCTTTGCAATAATTTGGGGAGCTATACTTTTGTGATCCTTTCTAACCATTCGCGTAAGAGTCCGACGCTCACTATCTGAAAGTTTTGGTGTTCTTCTGGAGTTTTTTTTCGACGGGGAGGTTTTTTACCCTCTTTCTCAAAGGCTGTCATTACTTTCGAGACAGTACTTCTTGATACACCAAACATTTCAACTGTTTTTCATTACGCTAGCGCCTGCCATACGAGCACCAACAATTTGAAATTCCGATAGAACAGTCATTTTAATGACTTTTAATTACCTTATTCTGACGATATCTGAAAACAAAACAGCAATTTTAGCAAAACATATCAAGCAACACTAATAATAGATAAAAAAAACATAACAATAAGCAAGCTTTTGACAGTTTTATAGATATTCCAAAATTATGATGCTATGATGCTAGGTGTTTCCATTATTTTGTCCAACCCCTGTATATGCATAAATATATACGCATATATATATATATTATATATATATATATATATATATATATATATATATATATATATATATACTCTTTTTTTCTCTTTGACTGCGGTCATGCTGGAGCACCGCCTTTTAGTCGAGCAAATCGACCCCGGGACTTATCCTTTGTAAGCTCAGTGCTTATTCTATCGGTCTCCTTTGCTAAGTGACGGGGACGTAAACACACCAGCATCGGTTGTCAAGCAATGCTAGGGGGGATAAACACAGACACACACATACATACACACATATATATACATATATACGACAGGCTTCTTTCAGTTTCCGTCTACCAAATCCACTCACAAGGCATTGGTCGGCCCGGGGCTATAGCTGAAGACACTTGGCCAAGATGCCACGCAGTGGGACTGAACCCGGAACCATGTGGTTGGTTAGCGAGCTACTTACCACACAGCCACTCCTGCGCCTTTATATATATTATATATATATATATATATAAGTGTGTGTGTGTGTGCGTGTGTGTGTGTGTATACATATACATATTTATACATGTGCTGAACATAAATCCAAATATCACATCGAAGGGTAGAGTAAAAAGCTGCATCCGAGTCACATTGTATGTTCAGATATATCGAAAAATATAAATCATTTACTGTATAAACAGACAATTTCTGATAGAATAACATTCAATGATGAAGTAGTAGGGTGGAAGTAGAACAGCGTACCCATACATCATATCATACGTACATCCTTACATATACTCACATACATGTATAGACATGCATACATACATACATACATACATATATATATATGAATATATGAATGTGTATATGAATATATGTATGTGTATATGATTGATTGATTGATTGATTCTAGTTTCAGCTTATGAGCTGTGGCCATGCTGGGGCACCGCCATTTGGTGTTGCTACTTGGTTTCACTTCATGGAGGCTTTCTAGCAACTGCTATTTGGTGCATGAGAGAGTTCGATGCAGCTGCCCTCATCTGCCCCTCCTGCCGTGAAGTTGGTTCATCTGGGACACCTGACAGGAAGAGATCCAGCTTCATTTTAAAGACATCTGTATCCACCCCATGCAGGTCTCTCAGGTTCTTCGGGAGGATATTGAAGAGCTGTGGGCCTCGGAAGCCCAGGCTATCACAGAATCTTGTCCTACATCTTGATGGCAGGTTTGGAGTCCTAGGCACCACGCAGTGGCGCCCAGTTCTGGCATTTGCGTAACTCTCGATGCCAAAGTTCAGGACACTTCCCTCCAGGATCTTCCAGATGTATATTATGGCATATCTTTCCCGCCTACGCTCCAGGGAATATAATTTTAATCTCTTGAGTCTTTCCCAGTAGCTTACATCTGCATAGAGGCTATCTTCTTTGTGTAGCTTCGTTGGGTCGCCTCAAGTTCTGTGATCAACTTGACACTGGATGGTGACCATAGCTGAGAGCAATAGTCAAAGTGGCTTAGGACAAGTGTCTTCCAGAGGACCATCATGGTTTCTTGTTCTCTTGTTCTAAAGGTTCTAAGAATCCATCCAGCCAGCCGTCTACATTTCATTGTCAGTTTAGCAACATGTACATGAAAGGTCGCGTCATCACTCATGTGAATACCCAGGTCACGCACTGATTGTGCCTCTGGGATTGCAATCCCTCCGGGTCCAGTGTATTCATTGGGTATTGCATTCAGTTTTGCATGCTGATAGTATAAAGCTTGAAACTTTCCAGCATTGAACTGCATGCTATTCTTTTCAGCCCACTTGTATATTTCGTCCAGCTCACATTGCAGGTGTTTAGTGTCCTCAGGGTTCTGTATTGCCTGTGAAACTTTTGTATCATCTGCATAACTTGTGATCGTGGCTCTCTGCGTGGCTGAGGGCATGTCTGAGAGGGCCATTATGAACAGTAGTGGTCCCAGAACAGTGCCCTGCGGAACACCGCTCACTATTTGTGTGTTAATGGAGGTGGCCCCATTGGCTACTACCACCTGACTTCTATCCTTCAGAAAGTCATGAAGCCATTCTCCCAGTTTTCCAACTATGTTGAGATCACGCAGTTTGTGACATATCATTCCATGATCGACTTTATCAAAGGCCTTTGCAAAGTCGAGATATATCACTTCCACATTTGAGTGGTTGAGCAGCCGTTTCAGCACCCAGTCATAGTGTTGTAGGAGCTGAGTTAAACAGCTTCTCCCTGGTCGGAAACCATGTTGGGTGTCGGGCAGCAAGTCATTCTCTTCAAGGAAGGTGATCAGCTTCCTTCTGACTATTCGTTCCATGACCTTGCTGATGTGTGAGGTCAGAGAGATAGGTCTATAGTTCTTGGCTTCCGCTCTGCTACCTCCTTTATGAATGGGGCATATTTTACCTTCCTTCAGTTTTCCTGGAAGTTTGCCAGCTGCAAGGAAGCTCTGAAAGAGGAACTGCAGTGGTCTTGCTAGGACTCTCTTACATGCTTTTAGGAGGATTGCCGGAATCCATCGGGGCCAGTAGCTGAGTCTGTTTTCATTTCATCTATAGCCTTGGTTACATCTTCTTCCTTTATATCGATGTAATCTATCGTCGCCGCCTCTGATTTTATATCTGCAGTGTTAAAAAAGTCAGTTGGATTGGTGATTTGGAGATGCCCAAGGGATGGAGTGAAAACACTCTTGAATTGCTCATTCAGTATTTCACTTACCCTCATTGGTTTTCCTGTAAGTGTGCCATCCTTTTCGAGGAGTGGCCCTATTCTACAGTGCACTGTAGCTGTTTCTTTGGCATACCTGTAGAAAGCTCTGGGGTTAGATTTTATGTTTTCTATAGCCCAGGCTTCTCTGTCTGCTCTTTCTTTTTCATGGGAGAGTTGCAGACATTTTTCGATTTCCAACAGTTTTATTTTTAGGCGGGACTTTTCACTGCTTTCAATCTGTTTGTTTAGGCGATTTGAAAATTTCGTACGCCGTCTCATTAAAATTTTCCACTCTCTGGGGATTTTGTTCTTGTGTACAGTGGCCTTTCTCTCTGGGACACATTTGTAGCATATGGCTTGCATTATAGACATGAATTGTTGAAGTTTCACGTCGATGTCTGGCGAGGAGAGACATTTAGGCCAGTTTTGTTTGAGGATCTCTTTCTCAATTTGTTTCCAGTTTGCCTTATGGTAGTTCAAGCTGGAAAGATTTTGAGGGTTTCTTGTAGGCTGCATGTCCGTGCTCTCTTTTGGCCCGTACATGGTCAGCTCTATCATGTTGTGATCCGAGAGTAGTGTCGGTGTCACTTTCACATTATGGATGAGATCCATGTCATTTGTGAAGCAGAGATCCAGTGTGTTTCCTGCCCTGGTTGGTTGGAGTATTACCTGCTCCATGTACAGGGTGTTGATGAGGTTCAGGAGGGACCTCGCCTGTCCTCGTTCACATCTTGTCATTCCTGGGAGAGAAAGGCCCTCGGGCCATCTGACATTGGGCAGATTGAAGTCTCCCATAAGAAGCACACCTATGTGTTGTTCTAATGTGGTTAGAATTTCTTCTATTTTTATAAGGCAGTCTTCAAACTTGCCCACATGGCTTCGGGCATCTGGAGGGCGATATGTAGCACACACAACTACATCAAGTTGCCTGATATGTACAATTAGTGTGTCACACACCGAGTTTGAGTATGACAAGAGGACCTGGGTGTGAGGTCCTCACGGATGTACATAGCAACACCTCCATGACTCCTTTCTTTCCTGTCGGTCCGTAGTACAGCATACTGTGGTATGTGTAACTCCGCATCTGCTATGTCCGGTTTCAGGTGCGTTCTGTAAGTGCTATGCATAAGGCTTGATTGCATGCAACAAAGTCTCTCAGGAACGGGATCTTTGTCCTGTTACTGAGTGTTTGCAGTCCTCTGATGTTCATTAGGAGCATCGAGGTGAGGTGTACGTTGTTGCCGGCGGTGTCCATCCTGTGTCTGTTTGCTGTGGTGGTCTGGTATATAGTGGGTAGTCCCACCTGCGGGCTTGGGTTTGATGAAGCCAGGTCAGCTGCTGTACAATCTTTTGTGCCATGCACAAAAAAGATTGTTGCTCAGCAGCTGCTCTTTCGACATCATGTTGGCTGTTTGTGGCGCGCACAACATCTGCGTACCCCCGCTTTGGGGCAGGTGGTGCGTGGTCCATCCCTTTTCTTTGTGTTGATGGTTTGTCCATCTGCCTCGTGTCTCTGTGGCAGGGTCCCCGATGTGCAAAGCGGCAGCCTGCACCTTCCTTTCCATGCCAGCAGGAACCTCTCAGGTAGAACATACACACCCGTGTGCGCTGTTTGGTTCCATCCTTTGCGGTTCCACTTCTGAATATATGTATATGAATATATGTATATATATATAGATATATATATATATATATGAATATATGTGTATATGAATATATGTGTATATGAATATATATATATATGAATATATGTGTATAGAA